>NC_081544.1:34625026-34798159 GCF_901000735.1 Corylus avellana | reverse complement strand
TCTTTGCCAAGTTCATCATCGTCAGTAACAGATTATGTAAAGCTTTCCATAAAAAGAGCTTAGCCACGTTTGGTATCTTAAGATTCCAGCATTCCTTCCATGCTATCCCAGCAGTTACTCTGGACGGTCCACTGCCATGCATGGCCGTATAATCCATTTCCAAAAAATAGGCATTCCGAACAGAAAAACATCCATTTTTTGTACCTCGCCAGATGAGTCTATCCTTTGTAGGAAAAGGATTGATAGGCAGATTACGAATTACCTCAACTTCATCATCCTGGAAAATCTGTGCAATAAGGTCACCCTTCCATGTTCTCGTGATCGGATCAATAAGGTCCGAAACGCAAGCATTCCAGCCAAGGATCTTCTGCAGTGATTGCACCATGTATGTGGTTGCCTGCGGGATCCATTTATCACCCCATACGTGGATGTCCTCCCCATTACCAATTCTCCATATAAGTCCATTTTTGAGAACCGGTTGAGCTGCCATAAAACTCCGCCAGACAAAGGAGTTGCATCACCGCTTTAATTAAGATCTATTTCCCTGCTTGCGTCAGAAACTTTGTCTTCCAATTATTAAGGCAATTCCAGATTGATATCATATTTGATGCCCAACTCATAATTATCCAATAAAAATATTAATGATGAACTTAAGTGAGTGGATTTTCTGAATTGATTAATTTATAAATTTGGGACACATGGGCTAAAAACAAATTTTAATTTTGGATTTCTTACTCATTTCGTTGTAGGAAGGTTTTTTTTTTTTTTTTTTTTAACTCTCAGCTTTTCAATTGTTTAAAAACACAATAGTGCATCTAACAGTGGGGGTGTTTGGCAAATGCCAGCACGAACATCAATACCCAAGACACTGTAGCTTGGCAGAAAGTCATCAATTGTTGCCCACTTGCTGCGCTTATATCATCGCTACAGTGCCATGGAAAAAGGCTACAGTGCGCAAGGGGTTAACAAACAGACCCAGTATATGTGAAGTCAATATTAATATATATTTTAAAATTTAAAATAATATGACATCGTTACTATCATATAAACAGTTGAGATTCACCAATTTACCCATCAAATGAATTCAACAGATTATTGTTGGTAACATACACATTTATCTCTAATCTCTATGCCATCTAACATGAAGTCCTCGAATTTGATAAATTTTGTTTAATGGCTTCCAATATATATATATAGAAGATCAAGATCATGATTTGGATGGAATGGGTTAGGCATAAAAAGATTTATATCCAGGAGTGAGATTTCAAGTCTTCAAAGCTTATGGTTTGTCAAGATTATGGAGAAAGAGCATGCATGTGTTATTTAAGGGCACATATTATTTATATATGACAAAGATTTTGATGCGTTTGGCTAAGTAACATATACCACGTCAAGGATCTATATATGTCGTTGATTTTACCGCATTAATTGGGATAATTGCTGAGCACCCATTGCCAAACTCACACAGAAGATTTTGTTAGCAAATCAAATGTACATGGTCCAGAATTATGTACACGGGGTGGTCGAACCATCCGGCCACCACCTCCATATATGTGTATATATATATATATATATATATATATATATATATATTCTTGATTTTTAAATTTTTTATTTAATACTTTTTATTATTTTGGTTGAAAAATTTTGAGTTGAGTTCAGTGCAGGTGTCAACTCAACCTGAAAAAAAAGTTAAGAAAAATTGGAAAGAATTCTCTTCGCAAACAATCTCTTTTGCTGGCCAATTGAAGCAAGTAGTTGATTATAATGTTATGGTTTATAAGAAAAAAGAGAGAGACCATAACCCTCTTTCCACGAATAATACTTTTTTCATCTTCCGTAAGTTATGTTTACTCTAGAATATGGAATGCAGTATAATCTAATCTAATATATATATATATATATATATAGGGGAGTTTTTAGGAGGAAAGGCTAATATCGTGACATGTGGCGTTCTGTTATGCTGACAAATGTCCATGTTTAATTGTAAAGCAAGCGTTTAGATATTAGATTAGATTAGATATTTTTTTTGATAAAACGTGGCATTTTATTGAATCATATCTGAGGACCTAGAACAATGCGTTCTGCCTCAACTATCAAATGAATACAATCTGGAGGATCACTTCCCCAAACATTTTCCACACAACCACGTAGAGCCTGCTGAGCTAATACATGTGCAGCCCCATTAACCTGTCGTGGAGCATAAGTCATTTGCCAACTCGGAAAGCCATGCAGAGAATGCCGAATATCGGCTACAAGCTGACCTCTGCAGCTATCATCGGGCTCCATTGAGTTTACCGCTTCCACCAAGCCCTTAGCATCACTCTCCAGCACCAATCTTAAAATGCCCAGGTCTTTGCTTAACTCAATAGCCATTAAAGCTGCCCAAGCTTCCGCAGAAGTAGGATCCACCCAACCTGACCTGAACTTGCTTTTCCCTGCACACATGTTGCCCAAAGGATCCCGTATGATAGCCCCTAGGCCCACCCGTCCCTTTTCCGTATCAATCCCGGCGTCACAATTCACCTTAAACCAGCCTTGGGGGGGAGCCGTCCACTTGGGTACAACAGGGGAGGAGCTCTCAGACTGCTTTACTGTCCGTGCCTTTTGAAACTCCTCCACCCCCAGTATAGCCTGCTGTATAACAAGACTGGGGTGTAAAAAAGAGCCCTCATACAGGAAAGCATTGCGCCTTAACCAAATTCTTCTAGTTATTCCCACAAAATGTTGAAACTCCACCGTGGAACATTTCCGCAGCATATCTTCAACCACGAACAGAAAGTCTGTTTCTGGGTAGCAGCTCTTTTGAAAAGCCACACTCCCAACACTCCAGACGTCCCTTGCTGACGCACATTGCCACAGTATGTGGAATGTAGTTTCAGCCTCATTTTCGCAAAAAGGGCACATGGGGTTAGAAATGATCTTCCTGCGACACAGATTGTCGCGAGTTGGGAGAATATCCTTGCAAGCTCTCCACAAAAAATTTTTTTCCGTTCCTGGAATATTCAATTTCCATAATACCCGCCATATGTGACTTGTTCTAGCCCGAGAAGAACCCTCTGCTTTCGTCGCCAGTTCCTTTTCCTTTTGAATGTGGTAAGCACTTTTCACTGAAAAAACTCCTGCAGCCGTTCCTCGCCATATTTGCTTATCTTCCTGATTTGAATGGCTTATTGGAATAGAAAGTATAGTGTCAACCTCCCCCTGTGTGAAGATCTGGTCCAGGAGGGGCTTGTTCCACCATTTTAGCTCCACGTCTATGAGCTTGTTCACCGTATCCAGCTGATCAAGCACCTTTGGGGCTGATTACACCATAAAAGTAGTTGGACTAGGCAGCCATTTATCTCCCCAAATATGAACGGAGTTACCATTCCCAATCCTCCATATCAATCCCTCCCGGACAAGGTCACTTGAGCTTTGGATACTCCTCCAAGCAAATGAAGGTTTAAGCCCAAGAGGAGCCTCAAGAATTGAACATTCAGGATGATACTTGGCTTTTATAATTTGTGCTATTAGGCTATCCGGTGCTTTCCACATTCTCCAGATTTGCTTGGCTAAAAGGGCTTTATTGAAGCAAGATAAGTCTCTAAAACCCAAACCTCCCGAGGCTTTAGAAAAGCCCATCTTCTCCCAACTCATCCAGTGGATCCCTTTATCCTTCTCCTTATGGCCCCAAAAGAACCTAGCCATCAAGGAATTTATTTCCGAACAAAGGGATTTGGGAATTTTGAACATACTCATACAGTACGTCGGAATTGCTTGGATTACCGCCTTCAATAAGATTTCCTTCCCCGCTTGCGATAAGAATTTAATCTTCCAATCTTGAAGGCGTTTCCATACTCTCTCCTTGATCCTCTTAAAAGCTGCAATTCTTGAACGGCCCACAATAGCCGGCAATCCCAAATAGGTATCATATTGCTGAGTGGTTGAAAGACCTGCTACTCCTTGAATTAATTCCTTCACAACAAGAGGGGTGTTTTTGCTAAAAAATATGCCCGTTTTGTTGGTATTCATTTTCTGCCCAGACGCCATTTCGTATTGATGCAAAATGTAGTATAACTGATTCCATTGAGAGAGAGAAGCCCTGCAGAAAAGAAGGCTATCGTCTGCAAAGAAAAGATGGCTTAACTCCGGACCGTTTTTCGATGTGGGCACCCCGGTTAGGATTCCTTCCCTGCGTGCTTTATACAACATGGAACTTAAAGCTTCTGCGCATAGTAGAAAGAGGTAAGGGGAGATGGGATCTCCTTGTCGAATACCCCTTGATGGAGAAATTAGCCCATGGGGATATCCATTGACAATAATAGAATACCTAACTGACCTAACACACATCATGGTAAGTGAAATCCATCTCTCATTAAACCCCATCTTTCTCATAACGGCCTCCAAAAACCTCCATTCAACCCGATCATAGGCCTTACTCATATCAAGTTTTATTGCCATATAGCCTTTTTTTCCCTTCATTCCGGTGCTCATCGTGTGCAAAGTTTCATAAGCAGCTAGAACATTATCCGAGATAAGACGTCCCGGGATAAAAGCACTTTGAGTATAGTCAATAATAAGGGGAAGAATCCTTTTAAGCCTATTTGCCAACACCTTAGAAACAAGCTTATACAAAACGTTACATAAGCTTATGGGCCTAAACTCCGATACACTTTTAGGATTCTTTATTTTTGGGATAAGTGCGACATGTGTCATGTTCATCTCAATAGGCATCTGTGCAGAATTTATGATGTCAAGTATTACACTACATACCTCATCCCCTATTGTAGCCCAATGTCTCTGGAAGAAACAAGCATTCATCCCATCCGGACCCGGTGCCTTTAAAGGTGACATTTGAAAGAGGGCAGCAGTAACTTCATCCGATGTAAAATTTTTTGTGAGCTCCAAATTCATCTCAGCTGAAACACAGCAATTTATGGGCTGCGTGCAAGGGGTGAGATCACCTTCCCGACCTCTCGTGAATAAATTAGAAAAATATTGCACAAAAGCCTCGCCTACCCCTTCTGTCGTTCTCCTCATCACCCCTTTTTCATCCATAATAGCTTCCACATAATTTCTGCGCCGTTTGGATTTAACACAAGCGTGATAATACTTTGTGTTCCGGTCTCCGAATTTGAGCCACTCCTCTTTTGCCCTTTGTTTCCACCACATCTCTTCCTTATCCAAAAGCCTCTGTAGGTCCGTTTGTATATTTTTTGCTGCATTAATATCCCCCTGGTCTGCACTATCCAACAGCCCCAGTAATTCTTTTTGCTTCATGGAAATTTCAGTTTTGAGGGATTCTAGATTTTGTTTCTTCCAGTGGCATATCTCCCGCACACAACCTGACAACTTGGCCTCCAGCCCTTCCCATTTACTTCCCTGTGGGCTCCCTTGCTTCCAAATCCGGTCAACTATATCTTGGCAGAATTTTTCTGACGCCCACCAAGCCTCATAGTGGAATCTTGGATACTTTCGGGCTGGGGCAGAGTGTCTAACTAAATGAAAAAATAGTGGGGCATGGTCAGAATTTGTACTGACACTCACTTTGTTCATCGTTTCTGGAAATAAATTCCTCCAAGCAGGATTAGCTAGCCCTCTATCAAGTCTTTCTCGAATAAGCCTTGCGCCTTCTTGACAATTGCTCCAAGTAAATTTGGGTCCACAAAAGCCCAAGTCCGTTAATTCACAATCCTCCAAAGTTTGTTGAAATGCTTGCATAAGTCCCCATTGCCGCATATTTCCACCACTTTTTTCCGACATCGTCAAGACTTCGTTGAAGTCACCAACACACATCCAAGGTCTTGGAGACAACCGGGCCAAATGTTTCATCAAGTCCCATGCCTCTTTACGTTTGACAGTCTCCGGATGGCCGTAAAAGCCAGTGAATTTCCAATCCAAGGAATGAGTATGGCTGTGTACAATCGCGTTGATATGGCGGGGACTGAAATTTTGAATTTCAATACCACTTATCTCCTCCCAAAGTAATGCCAAACCGCCACTTTTACCCACACAATCCACAACGAACATATTATCAAATCCCAATTTCACCCGAATTCCTTCCATTTTATTTTTTTGTAACTTGGTTTCCATAAGAAAAACCAAGTTGGGCTTCTTCTCCTTCACCATACGCCGAAGGTCATGAATTGTACGAGGGTTCCCAAGCCCTCGACAATTCCAACTCAAAATGATCATCGCGGTCGGCGGGGCTGGGTGCCAGCCTCCGCCAATCCCGATCCATGAAAAGAATTTTTCTGTCCCTTATTAGGAGAAGTTTTATCTTCAGTTCCACTCCCTTCACTCCCAAGGCCCCTCTTCTTGTGAAAATTTTGCAAAGTTGATGAACTTCCATTCTGCTCATCTTCCCTCTCCTTTCTCTTCCACGATACTGCCAACCTCTCAGGATTTTTTTCTGCTCCCTTTCTTGCCTTGGCAAATTCTCCATGATTTTCTTGCATCGACTTTGCAATATCTGTCATAACCGGGCCAGAAAAGGACCCCCTAGGACTAGAGTGCACTCCTCCAAGGCCTATAGAAATTGGGCTTGGGTGGTCTTGCATCTCAAGGTGGCCCACAGGCCAAGCACCTTCACATGATATTTTGGGCAAATCTTTTGGCAATAAATCATCCGCTTTTTTCACTGGCAAAACTTCCTCTTGATCGCGAATCTCCCTCTCATTTAATTTCATTGATTGCTTTTCCTTGCCGTTACCTCCAGATATTTCTTCCTTATTTGGCTTCGCAATCTCATGAAATCTTTTTTCAAAATTCCCTTGATACGCTCCTGTAAATCCGCCCTCCCCTTTCTTGGAGAATTGACGCTGATTTTCCGGAATAACGTTTTCCCGTTCGTCGTTCTCGCCGGAACCTGGGAAATGGTTTTTCCAGCCAGTACTCGTTCTGCTATCCTGAGCTTTGCGCCTTGGAAATTTGTCATCTTTGTTCGGACCAGAGGTTGTATGTTCGCTTCTAACCGTATTTTTCCCAAAAGTTTTTTCAGTTCTTCTTGACGGGGATGATGCTCTAAGCCAAGGACCGAATTTGGGGGTTTCATCCTTATTTCGGAGATTGCTTCTATTCGGGCACCCCTCCTTTCCATGGGTAATGACTCCACACTGAAAACAAAATTTAGGAAGTCTTTCATATTGAAAGGCCACCAAAGTGGATTTCCCTTCAAAGTTCAATAATCGTCCCCTTGGTAGGGGTTTCGCCAGATCGAGTTGGATCTTCACCCGCAGAGATTCTCCCCAACCAATACCATCTGAGTCAGTATCCACCTCCTCTACGAGACCAACTGAAGCTCCAATTTTTAAACCCACCTCCCTCCCCATACATGCTAGAGGCAGATTTATCATTCTCACCCAAAAGGAGGCTTTGTCAAATTTTAGATCCAAAGGAGAGGTCCTTCCGTCAAAATCTTCAACCAAGAACAGATAACCTTCAAACACCCAAGGTCTCCCTTCCATTACACGTACTTTGTCCCTACCATGTTCAAATTCAATCAAAAATAAATTATCTCCAAGCACTTTGAAAGTTAGGTCTCCAGATAATCTCCACCATCGCAAAAGCTCCTTCTTGATTGTTTCTTTACTCACTATATGATCTGTCACTAGTTTGCCCACAATACACGCTTTTCCTCTATTGAAAGCCCCTTGCACATCGTTTGCCTGAATAGCAACCTCAACGCCATCTCCCTTCGACAGAGATAAAGCTTCCCATAGCTTTGAAAGATCATCCGCCATTCCGCTCAAGATTCACCCGAACTGCTACAAAAGATATTTTCCTTTCACGATTTCAAAACAAACATGAAAAACAATTCCTTCTCCTCCAGATCTGAACTAGCGAGAAAACGTTACCAATACTAGATTGTTAAAAATTAAACAAACAGTACCAACAGATTCTTCGTGAAAACTTGTAAGCCATCACAAATAACCAACATCCTCATCCACCTTCTCCCTAATAGATTACAGACAACTAGTAAGCGCCACCTCAAAGGCTGCACCAACCATTGCCCCCATTAGGTTCTTCGAAGCTGGACTACACAAACGATAATGTTTAAAAAACTAATTAAGTTACTAGGCTTGTGTCTGTATATTAACTACGGTTTTTTTTTTAAAAAAAAAAAACTTTCTCAATGCGAGACTAACATTCACAAATGTACTCTTAGCAAAAATCATATGATGGATATAGTTTGTAGATATTTAATTAGTTTGATGGTGTAATATTTTGGCATGCAGACTCCAATGTTTGTGGCAACAAAAATAACAAGAGGTTTGAAGGCACCTCTTTTCTTGGTTCCATCACCGGAGATGTATAGCAAAGCAAGCATACGATGGATCGGTTATGAGCATATCTGTATACCATATTGGATCCATTCTGTGCAGCGGTTTATAATGCATGGATTGCCAGAGCCATTACTGGATTGGTGCATTTTCGAGCTCTTTCTCAACATCATCCGTAAGAGAAGAGTGAAGAAGATGATGACGGGGAAGCAGTGAAAACATTTTGAAGCTCATAATTAAATCATTTAATAAAGCATGCAAAATGTATCAATTTATCTATGAAACCACCTCATGCATGAAGTAATTAAAATAATGGTTTTCACTCTCTCAACGATCTACTGCTTCAATTGGCAATGATGTTGCAAGAGTACCTTATCCTAATGGCATAAGTTTTTGGAGGTGGTCCAGCAACCTCAGAGGCTATGGGGTGGTCGAACTACTCCAGATTGGCCGTAAGGATGGTCGAAACCACCTTATTGCAGTCTGTTAATTTGGCTAACAGAATGATGATAGAAGTACTAAATTAGTATTTACCCATAAGTCAGGTACCATCTATGATACAAATTCAAACCTAAGTGTAAAAAAAAAAAAAAAAAACTTGAAAACCTTGATCAATTTCCTCATATGTGTTAGCACATAAATCTAAAAAAATAAATAAAAAATTAATAAACGTGATCCTAATTATGTTTGTTATAGATTTGCTATTTTTTTTATTAAAATAAAAAAATTTGTTTGCCCCCACCAATTCTAACCCGGTGGTGTACATTGGGTTATATATTGCAAATACTTCTCCGGTATACAATATTGCCTTAGAAAAACCTCTGTAATTTTATTACGTTTTGCACAAAACCAAACAAGAATGCTAAAGGTTTCTATTCTAGCAATTAAGGAGATAAACACCAATTTTAAAACTACATAATGATTTTAAGAGATATAAAAGAAAAGAAATTTAAAACAAATCGAGCTGCGAGGGACTCTATATAGTTACATGTGTAATTTCAAAATTAACAGAAAATAACTGCTAATTTCAACAATATTAAAATCTGACAATTCGATATTAACAAACACTTGATCTTGATTAATGTTATATTAAATTTATAATTAACAGTTATTTAATTATAATCGTTAAATCATAAATTTTAGTAACGATTACTTTTTCTTTTTTTTTTTGACGTGTCCTCACAAGGAGAGGGGGACAATGGATTCGAACTAACGACCTCCGCTTCATAAGGCGTAATCGATCCCTAGCCAATTAAGCTACTCCTTGGAACTTATTAGTATTACTTAATCATTAGACCAAACTTAATTGATGACGGTCAAGTAAATCTAACCATTAGATCTACCTTGGAAGCATCCTACCATCATAATCAAACCATCCAAAAATTAACAATCATGTCTAATTGCTTCGATTTAGAAATGTATGGAGTATGGAGCAAAGAATTGCATCTCTTTCTCATTAAAATGATGAGAATCCCTTCCTCAAAGCAGAAAAGAATCCTCTCCAGTTAATGGTTAGGATTTCTTTAAAGAAATCCTAGGACCACAAATGTACCATGTGTCTTTCTAATAAAAAAAATAATATAAAATTACTTAAAATTTTAAAATAATTAAAAAACAAAATAATAAAAAAATAATCATCCCCATTCTTGCTATAGGGGTGGCCGGACCACCCCATTTTTGCCCTAAGGGGTGGCCTGCCACCCCCAATGACCAAAAAAAAAAAAAAAAAAAAGTATAGCGTTGACCTTTGGTGGTGGCCGAAGCCACCCTCATGGCCCTTGGGGTTGGTTCGGCCACCCCAAAAGGCAAACCCAATTTTTATTTATTTTTTTTCATTTGGCCCTTTGGGGCTGGCCAAACCACCCCAAGGGCCACCCCATGGGTAAAAATGGGGTGGCTTGCCACCCCCTATGGCAAGAATAGAGATGATTATTATTTTTTAATTATTTTAAAATTTTTAAGTAATATTTTTTTTATTTTTTTATTAGAAAGACACATGGTATATTTGTGGTTCAAAAATTTCTTTAAAGAAATTTAAAAAATCCTAGTCATTAACTAGATATCCTCCAGTCCAAAATGGACCAAAAATGATTTTTTTTCCTAGAAGCTGGCAGCCTGGTCTCTTGCTTCTTGCCTCTTGCCTCAACCACTTGTAGCCCTCACGTATTTAAGATAGCAGCCAAAGCTTTAATTACGAGCTATTGAGTAATTAATGGGAACGCTAATCATATTAATCTACTCCAGCATTGGTCCCAAATTACATTTTCAAACATTAAAATGGTCTACTGTTGCCCTTAAGATCTGTTCTCAAAAGTTGTTGGCCTGATTTTAATTAATTTTTTTTTTTTTAATTTTGAGTTGGTAGCTGTTAACCTAATTAAGTGAGGGGGCAGTTTAGAATAGTAGGATGATGACATTTCCGAGGAAATGGTAACACAATTTTGGAGTTTCCTTGCCCTAAGTCGTACTCGTACGAACAAAACTTGTACATACGATTTTAGAATTATTATAGATAGTTTTTTCATAAAAAACTAAATGTAACCGACCCACATGGTTACAATGACAAATCATTTATAAATTTGTGCAAATCAGCTACTTCTGATTTTACCAGAAAATGTATATATACTCTAAGAGAGCCCCTACTATAGGGTCAGACTTTAAAAATAGTGTTTTGCAGCATCTAATCACCTTGTAACACCTCATTCATTCAAGAAAAATGCAAAAAATAAAACCGAGAACAAAAGCATTGGATCAAAATGAAAAAAAAAAAAAAAAATCCAAGCTGCCTGACGCACGCCATGGGTTTGGTGAGACCCATGGCCAAACCCACGAGAACCCACCTGACCCGTCGAAAAACCCACAAAACCCAGCCTAAAAAACTCATTTTTAATGCCCAAAATCCATTTATAATGATTCAAAAATCGTTTCTAATATCTCAAAACTTATTTTTAATGCCTTAAAACTCGTTTGTAATGCCACAAAACTCGGTTTTTGATTCAAATCTAAAACTTAGAGATGGAAGGTTAACCCTTAAAGAATTTTATCACCATAACGTTGGAGAAGATGACTGTTAAATGGAAGGTTTACTCTTTCTCTGTTAAATGACAAAAAGAAGGAAGAAGAAGAAATGTGAGGAAGAAAAATAAATGGGAGAGAAGAAGAAATGGAAGGAAGAAAAAAAAAAAAAAAAAATCTAGTGTTTTAGGCTGTAGAAAGTTTTGTGCATTTTGCTTATGTGACAGTTGGTGATTGGGGGCTGCAAAAGTTGAGTTTTTAAGGCCCATCCGGATTTAAGTTAAATGCATACTCTAATTCATTTCAAGTTGGCTTGGCAACATTTTTTACAGGGTATTTTTTTGCTTTTTAGTTGAATATATATATATTAGGCTGTATAATATATTTGCATTTTAAAGCAACAAATTTGGCCAAAACGTGTACTGGGATATTGATATATAACAATCAACCAAAAGTGGAGTCAATTTCCCAATCTCTTCTCGAGTTACTATTTTTTCTCCACAAAAAAACTAAAAACTCAACCATCAACCTCCTTTAGCCTGGCTTCATCCATCTATTATTCTATTATGGTGAAATGGAAACTCATATTCTCTCCACAAATAGAAATGAAAACGAGATTACACAATTTATTTATTTTTATATTTTATCTTTGCTTTGTTCAATTACATATTTACATGTATAAAAATAAGGGAAAGGAAAAGCCGGGGTTCGCTAAAACTCATCAAATGGTTAAGTTTTTTTTTTTTTTTTTTTTTTTTTTCTTGCCATGTATTTTATGAGGCGTAGTATAGTATCCAATCGATTGGGCTACACGAACAAATGGTTAAGGTTGGAGAGTATGGAAAACAGAGCACCCCACGTTCGTAGTTAATTCATAATTGTGGTTGTTTTCCGCTCATCTACTTCACCCAACTCTGTCGTCTCTCTCTCTCCCGCTTTCATAAATTGAATACCTATTGCTCTCTTAACTGTCCTAGCCTATCCTCCATCGTCACTGACAAGAATTGAATGTTTTCGGTAACTCCGTCCCTCGCTTTTTGTCAAATCTGCAAACAACTGTAGCAGCCACGAATCCACTGAATCTCTTGTGATTCACGGTGATTAATCTCTCCTATAAAACCCATTTCATTCCACTATTCCCTCTCAGATCCAAATCAAAAGCACACTCTCTTCCAACATGGAACTCTGTTTCATGGACAAGCTCAAAGGTCAGCCGTTCTGGGTTCTCGTTCTTTTCACTTTGGGTTCTCTCTCGGCTCTTAAATTTGCTCTCGCCTTCTTCAACTGGGTCTACGTCAATTTTCTCAGACCCGCTAAGAACCTCAAGAAGTACGGGTCCTGGGCCCTCGTTACCGGACCCACTGACGGTATTGGCAAGGGTTTCGCTTTTCAATTGGCTCGTAAAGGGATTAATCTGATCTTGGTGGGTCGGAATCCGGACAAGCTCAAAGATGTTTCGGATTCGATTCAAGCCAAGTACGGTAAGACCCAGATCAAGACCGTTGTTGTGGACTTTGCTGGTGATCTTTCCGAGGGTGTTCGGAGGATTAGCGAAGCCATTGAAGGGTTGGATGTTGGGCTTCTGATCAACAACGTTGGGATGTCGTACCCGTATGCCAGGTTTTACCACGAAGTGGATGAGGAGCTGCTGAAGAATTTGATTAAGATCAATGTTGAAGCTACTTCAAAGGTTACTCACGCTGTTCTGCCTGGGATGCTCAAGAGGAAGAGGGGTGCAATCGTAAATATTGGCTCTGGGGCTGCTATTGTGATCCCCTCGGATCCTCTCTATGCTGTTTATGCTGCCACGAAAGCGTAAGCATTTGAATTTGCCTTCTTCTTTTTTTTTCTTCTTGAATTTTGTTATCTCTGTTTATGTTTCAAGACTACCAGCAAGTTCTCTCTTTGTCCAATTTATGTATTTGAATCTAATTAATCCTATAGTATATGAGGTGAAAGGAGCTTACTTATGTTTGCAAATTGCAATCAGGTATGTTGATCAATTCTCGAGGTGTCTCTATGTTGAATACAAGAAAAGTGGGATCGACGTCCAGTGTCAGGTACTGAGCCCTCTCAGATGGTATTGCTTTATTTTAGGGAGAATTCTTTGTATTGATATAGTGTTTAATATCATAGTATCATTGCATCCAGTTTTAATGTAAAACAGTATAGTTCGATGTTCTTCGTCGTACAGTAATGATCATGAACAGGACATTAAAGGATGGAGATCCAATATTTAGATTTGTTCAAATTATATTAAACGAAATCTACTTTATATTTTAGGCCTTCTCCTTGTGATGGTTGTGTTGTTTTTTAGTTGCCAAGTAAGAACTTCAATGTTCAGTAACCATGGATGGTGGATTTTCATTTTCACCTTTCGATTGGTGTGTCTGCTCATTGTTGAGAATATTGTTAAAGAAGACAACTTTTAGGGGCCTGTGTAGCCAAATTAACAGCCTGTTCAACTTTCACCAAGCCATTAAATATTTCTCTGTTTGACCTTCGAAAGAGATTGTCATTGTTCAGCCACCCAAGAAATCCAGTGGTATAATACAGCAGACTTGTGCCGTTGCTAGAAGGAAGTGGCCGTGATTGGTGAGTATATAAGCATGGCCCATTGTTGTCCAACACGCGTATCTCAGTGCAATGAGAAAACTCAATTTATTCACAACCTGATTTGCTTATTAGAATGTTAGGAAACGTCATCTTTCCTTATTTTCTCTTTTTCAGATTAATATTTTATATAGTAGACAAAATTGCTATGCTTTGTTTTGTTTATTAGGCTCATTAGGTAGAGTTTACCTGTCATTCATTTCCATTTTGTACTAGTATATGATTCTAAACAAGAGGTGAGGGATTAGTAGATTGTTACTTTAGCCATGGACTGTAGGGAAAACAAAAGAAAAAATAGTTCCTTTATGGAGCCTTCTCAATTTTTTCTTTTTTCTTTTTCTTTTTTTTCTTTATTTCTATTGTTTTGAAGGCAATGATGGCTAAAGAACAGATGGTAGCCTTCATGCAAACTTCTTAAATTATTTTAAAAAAGATACTTTTAGGGCGTTTGGGAGCTTCACATATTATTCAATCATGATATTGATAAGTGTAAGGTTAAACACTGGCCCCCGATCATAATTATTATTTACACCTTCCTATCTTATGGAGGTCATAGATTTTATATTAATTCTTCTACGTGTTTGATTTTTGGCATTCCACATCTCCCCTCCATCCCAAATGCCCACCACAAGAAGTTGGGCTTGGTATTTTTTTATTCTTTGTTGGCACCATTTAGTTTTCTTTATGTGTACTTTTAATTTTCCACTTGTTAGTATTCACTCGTTTTTTACTTCCTCTAAAAGGTTGCTTGGTTATGTTCCTTTATATGTTCAAAATGATCCACCTGATTGGCATCACATGAGATGGGATGTTGGGTAGGTTGCATGACTGGATAGTGCGGTAAAAGTTTTGAGTGCATTTGGGAGGGTTTGAGGTAGCTTCATACAAGTAACAAAATGGGGAAATATCATGAGATGGTTATATGCTGCTAAAACAAATGACATCTCCTTTAAGTAATAATAGAGTGGGAAAAAATGGATCTAAGACCCTAAAGGATGTCAAGTTAGGCAATGAGAAATGCGTAAGTAACGATGTGGTCTTATAAAATGAGTGGAGCGAAATACCAATATGCATCATCACTTTCTTCCCTACTATCTAGTTCATGACTTGTCCTGCCTTGTGCATCTAAATTTTTATGCTTTGTCTTCTAAATGAGAAGGAAAGACAATCTCAATAGCATCTAACTTTGAGACGGGAAAGAAAAAAATACATGTTGTGAATATTCTTATCATCCAAATTTTGGGGAGCTAATTTGTTCAAGAAATAAGCTTTGTTTCATTTTCTTTGATAAACTCTCTGGACGCAGGTTCCTCTGTACGTGGCAACAAAGATGGCATCAATTAAGAGGTCTTCACTATTTGTTCCATCAGCAGACGAATATGCCCGGGCAGGTCTGCGTCGGATAGGGTACGAGCCCCGTTGCACACCTTACTGGCCCCATACGCTCCTCTGGGCTTTGGCCGCCTCATTGCCGGAGTCTGTCGTTGACCAATGGCGCCTGGGATTTTGCCTTGGGATTCGAAAGAGAGGGCAGCTCAAGGACTCCAGGAAGAAGGAATAGGCGATATCTTGGTCTATTTTTCTTAGGCAGGCTTGGCTGCTTAGAATAAGCAGATTGGTAGATTAAACTTGAGAATACTGGTTGTATGCTTGGAATTCACCTTTCAGTTTCATTAATATTATGAGTTTGCATGGTTTTATGATGGACTATTTTTTTTTTTGTCTTCTTCTTTCTCTCTTCTATTTCTTCACGCCAATCCGTTCACACTAATTTGGCCTTCGACTTTTGGCGAATTAGAATATGTTTGCTGTTGGCAGAGTTGCTTATACCAATGGCTTTGCTGGCCATCACTTTTGAGGCCTTTATTTTTCATGATGTTACCGTTCAATTTTTATGCAAGGGAATCCAATTTGCGTGAACGTAATTAAACATGCATCCAGCTCCCTCTGTAAGCCTGTATGTTGGACAGTCAAATTTAACACGGTTCCTTTTTGTCTATTGAAGTTGAAGGCGAATGGGACTCGGAATAGCATTCTCTCCATTTCAATTTGTTAACGGTTTTGTTATGCTGTATTTAATGGTGTACATATTAACACATGGTGAATACGTTTTCCCGTCATTTAAATATTTTAAATAACGTCTATAATGGGTAGTTCAGTCTGCTGTGTATCACGTCTCATGAAGCAGAGATCACTAGCTTGAATCTTCCCTCCCCCTTTCCTTGTGTAGTTGTGTGGACATGTCAAAATATATATATATATACCATTAGATGCAGGAAAATAAAATCTTGACTATGAAAAGCTCCGGTCTACTCCTGAAACTACATAATGAAAGCTATGTAAACTTGCTGTCCAATTCTAGTTGGGATTCAGTATAAAATCTTTATAAATTTAACCTATGAATATGATACCTTGGATTAGATTGGATGGATTTGTGATGGTGTTGTATAAATTATATATTAGATGAAATTTGAATTGAATTATATAAATGATTATATTAATTAATCATTTTAAATTAAACGTAGAGGAGGAAATTATTTTTTTTTTCTCAAAAAAAATCTTTTAACGCCGTCTATTTAAATTGATTAACATTGGTCCAGCTCGTGGAGTTCTCACCTGGGCTCTTGGGCTCTTGGGCTCTTGGGCCTAGGGCTCGTTGACAATCAAGCAGAAACATTATACGATCAAACAACTAACGGGCTTCCTTATCCTTGATTCAAAAAGCGGTGTCCTGTCCCTGTGAGTCTCTTGAAAAACCTTTGTTGCGGTTCTGTTCTAGCTTCTGAGTTCTGACCACATTGCCTGCCGCCATACAAACAAAGCTTTGTTCGAAAACAATCAAAAGAGTCTCTCTCTCTGCTTCATTCAACTTGAGGAAGGCCTCTCATCAGCTCAGATGAGCCAATCAATGGAGAAACTGGAATCAAGATCCGGTTCCGATGGTATCAACAAAGCGTCTCAGAACAACGTCATGTTCGTAGACACCAGCCTTGACACCCACTTGGCCTTACTCGTCTCGGATTCCGACACTGTTTCCGATCTCAAAAGTAACCTAATTCTTCATCACCTTCAGCTTTTCCTTTTTCTTTTTAATTTTTGTTTGTTTATTCAATCGTTTTCTGAGAGGTAGTGCTCTGTTCGCAATCTAGGGTTCTTATTTGGAAGCTGAAATTGCAATCTTCTATGCTTGATCGCCCCTAGTAATTAGTCTCAACTGTCTAATTGAAAGATTGGTTATAATGTAGTTTGTGAGGTAATTTAATTTCTTTTGAACTAACTTCATTGGGAGTAAAATTAATCTTCATTTGAGACCAAAAAAGTTAAATTGAATGATATTGCCATTATTTGTCTTCTGGATACATTGTCAAAAAGCTGGAACTACCCAAATGGATGAACTAGAAGAAAGTCAAGGCCTTTGGAAGCTGATTGCCAGTGAGGCAGAGATGTATATTGTCATTTAAGCCGTTTGGGGATGTGTTTGTGTGCACCTTATAGTTCTTCATTCTTTTGGTTTATGCAACTCCCAACGATTGATCAAAAGTTCCAATTACTTGCCAGCAGTGCTTAAAATGAGTCTACTAATTAAGTGAGCATTATGGTTTGTGAATTTCTATTTCTAATGACACCTATCCATGTTTTATTACGTGCAGAGAAAATTCTTTATGAACATCCACTGTGTTTTCCTAGCATTGGGAAGATACAAATCCATGCCTTAAAGGTATGCCGCTTTAACATGCAGAATAAGAGTGTTGAACATCATGTTTGTTGAATATACATATATTATTTACGTTGACAAAGTGTTATTAATATTGGCAGGTAAAGCGCAAAGGAAACTTTTATCACTTATCAGATACCATGTTTGTAAAAAGTGCTTTTGATGGGGTAAAAAATAGTTGGTTTCTCTGTGTTGATGCTTCTTGTTCAGTGGAGCAGGGCGAAAATCAAAATTCCTGTATTCCTGCTTCTAACAACATGTTAGCCTGTTTTGGCATCAAGAATAGTACTTCATTTGATAGGGTTAATCTTCCTCATGAAGGTCCTTTCAAAAGAGCATCCAATTTTGATGATTTATCTCTGCCACCGGTTGGGAGCAACCAGAATGCGAAAGAGAAGGTTCCTATTTCTGACAAGTATGGTTCAAGTGATTCTGGTAAAGAAGTTTTAGAAGTAAAAGATGGTCCAATTCATGGATCTGGCAAAGATGCATCACAACAGGATATTATAGTCCCAGAAAACTCTTTAATTAATGCAGGTAGAGAAGTTCCATTCGATATGAGGATGGGGAACAAAGATATTGCTGATGAACCTTGCAGGAGCTCATCTTCTAATACTAGTAAGAGGTCAGTTTCTGAAATAAAGAGGACTAATAATCTGAGCAAGGAGACTGAAGTTACAGAAAAACTTGATAATTGCGCACTTGACAAATTTAAGAATGACGTTGATGTGCAATGCAATAATTCATTGGAAGAAACTTCAAAATCCAGATCTTATGCAAAGAGAAAGCGTAATATTGAAAAGAAAAATGGATATTGGGATTCTTTAAAAGAAATGAGACCTGTGACTTGTAATTCTAATAAAGCAATCTCCAAGGCAGAGAGTGCATCTCAGCACTCTGCAGGGGACAAACAGAAGACAAATGCCATCTTAGACAGTATTTCTACTGAACCAGTGGAGGATTCCCATTTATTGGAAACCATTTCAAGCAGTGGGAAGAGTAAGAAAAGGCGAAAGAAATCTTCAAATCCTCTTATTCAATTAGCTTCTGCAGTTCCTGCTTCTGGGAAAGATGTTGGAGAAGAGAATTCTAGGGTCACTGTTGGAATTAATCACAAGGATTCAAGTGGTGAACGTACTGCAGCATCTGTTCCTAGACAAGATGTCCAGGGTGGGACAACTTCTGAACTTTGTGGACTATCTGTGGAGGAAAAGCAGAGCGATCCAGTCCATGAAGTGGGGGGAAATGATAAATTAACCTCTTCATTAGTGCACAAACAGAAGACAAACGCCACCCTAGACAGCTTAGCTTCTGAAACACTCAAGAATGTATTGCCGGCGACTGACTCAAGCAATGGGAAAAAGAAAAGGAAAAAGAAATCTTCAAATCCTCTTAATCGAGCAGTCACCTCTGTTCCTTCTTTTGAGAAAGATGTTGAGGAAGAAAGTTCCAGGGTCACTGGGGGAATTAACTGGAAGGATTCAAGTAAAGAACCACATGCAGCATCTGTTCCTGGAAAGGGTGTTCAGGGTGTAATGACTCACGAACTTTGTGGAATCTACCAGAAGCAAAAGCAGTGTGATTCCTTCCGTGAAGTGAGAGAAAATGACAAAGTGTCCTCTTCACTAGGTGATTCTCGTCAGTTATATTGATATACGATTTAATGTAGTCTTGCTTTCTTTTAATTATATTTGAGTAATGATATAAGAAGGACTAGAGTCTTCCTAGAATCCTCCCAAATGTGATGTGTCATTTAAAATCACCATTGAATATAATCATTTCAAATTCAATGGTGATTTTAAATGACACATCACATTTGAGATGACTCTAGGAGGAGTCCTCCTTATTTCATTACTCATTTTATTTTTAGTTTGAAGAAAACATCCCTTTGATTTGTCAGATAGATCTTGTGAAAAATTGGCACGTCGGAAACTTTTACAAATCATAAAAGAAACCACCTTTATTAACCTGAAAAAAGTGCATCATTATGAGCATGCTGCAATTTCTTTCAAGAAAATACACGTTCATATCATTTTCTAGATAGTTTTGATATTTATAAAGCATGCAAACCCTCATATTGGTAAATTTGTGTGTTTATTATGGTAAATTCACCAAGATATACATATATAACCATGTTCTATAAGCTACATTTCTCATAATTGCCATGTCCATCACTACTTGTCATTTGTTGAAACATGACAGTCATGTTGGTTTCTAGAAATCATAGGATCTTTTGGTGATTATGGTGCTAATTCTTCTGTAGATCTTGACATTTGTGAAACTGAGGCGGGCAGCGTGAAAAGCAAAAATAATGCATCTAAAGAAGAAGCTGCAGTTGGAGTAGAAAGAAATAGAAACTCGAAGGATAGTCATTTTGCCGATCTGGAAGTCCAGCAAGCTGTTGGGGTCAAAGAGCTTAGTAATCTTGAAATCAACATTGAGCTTTCCAGGCCTGAGAATGGTGTCCTTAATGATGATGACGATTTTGAAACTAATCAGATTGATAGAGTTGAAGAGGAAGGAGAATCATTACACGATAGAGATCCTAAAGGAGTGCTGTCAGAAAAGTTCAAACTGCCCGTTCGGGTTGAAACAGACATGAATGCTAAAGAAGTAATTGCCACTTCTAAATTTTTGGATGGTACTGGACTTGTTGAGCATAGGAAATCTGGTAAGAAGGAAAGGAAGAAGAGAAGAGCTGAGGATTCAGTTGGAGGAACACCAATTAAATCAGGTATAGAGCTTGTTAAGAGTTCTGAAAATGACATATCTTCGGCAGAGCCTCATAAAACCATAAATGATGATCATTCCAGTAACAAAGCTAAGAAAGAAGAAAACACATTTTCTCAAACAAAGGGAAATGGTGATGACAATTTTGAAACTGATCAGACCGATAGAGTTGAAGACGAAGGAGAATCATTACATGATAGAGATCCTAAAGGAGTGCTGTTAGAAAAGTTCAAACCGCCCATTCGGGTTGAAACAGACATGAATGCTAAAGAAGTAATTGCCACTTCTAAATTTTTGGATGGTACTGGACTTGTTGAGCATAGGAAATCTGGTAAGAAGGAAAGGAAGAAGAGAAGAGCTGAGGATTCAGTTGGAGGAACACCAGTTAAATCAGGTATAGAGCTTGTTAAGAGTTCTGAACGTGACATATCTTCGGCAGACCCTCATAAAACCATAAATGGTGATCATTCCAGTAACAAAGCTAAGAAAGAAGAAAACAAGTTTTCTCAAACAAAGGGAAATGATGATGACAATTTTGAAACTGATCAGACCGATAGAGTTGAAGAGGAAGAAGAATCATTACATGATAGAGATCCTAAAGGAGTGCTGTCAGAAAAGTTCAAACCGCCTGTTCAGGTTGAAACAGACATGAATGCTAAAGAAGTAATTGCCACTTCTAAATTTTTGGATGGTACTGGACTTGTTGAGCATAGGAAATCTGGTAAGAAGGAAAGGAAGAAGAGAAGAGCTGAGGATTCAGTTGGAGCAACACCAATTAAATCAGGTATAGAGCTTGTTAAGAGTTCTGAACATGACATATCTTTGGCAGAGCCTCATAAAAACGTAAATGGTGATCATTCCAATAACAAAGCTAAGAAAGAAGAAAACACATTTTTTCAAGCAAAGGGGAAGGAAATATCAAAAACAAAAACAGTTAGTACTTCTCTTTTGGCTACTGTTAGGGAAACTGGTGATGTCAATGGAGATGAGATGGAATCCTTGGAGCAAATCAGCAAAACTCAAGCAAATGCAGAGAATATCGATGAGAAAATGAGAAAGAAATCTAAGAAGAAACAAAATTCTACTGCACATAACCTTCTGGATTTGCTAAGAAAAGATCAGGATGTTGGTCATAAAGATTCCGCTGATAATCGAAGGGAGGTGGAAGCTTCATCTAAAATGACAAATGAGAAGCAAGGGGGTGGAGAAAAATCGCAGGTTGGCAGCTATAGCACCATCAAACTTCAAGGAGATGAGTGTGCTGAGCACATGCTTCGCCCTAAAAAGAAGCTTGTAAAAGTTTCTAGAAGTGAGGATTTAGTTGGAGGAACACCAATTAAATCAGGTATAGAGCATGGTAAAAGTTCTGAACATGAAATATTTTCAGCAGAGCCTCTTAAAACTGTAAATAGTGATCATTCTAGTGAGATTTCTAAGAAAGAAGAAAGCAAATTTTCTCAAACAGAGGGAAAGGAAGTATCAAAAACAAACACAGTAAGTACTTCTCTTCTGGCTACTGGTCGGGAAGCTGGTGATGTCCATGGAGATGAGGTGCAATCCTTGCAGAAAATCAGCAAAACTCAAATAAACACAGAGAATATGGATGAGAAAATGAGAAAGAAATCCAAGAAGAAACAAAATTCTACTGCAAAGAACCTTTTGGATTTGCAAACAAAAGCTCAAGATGGTGGTCCTAAAGATCCTACACCTTCAGCTGATAATCAAAGGGAGGTGGAAGCTTCATGTAAAATGACAAATGAGAAGCAAGGGAGTGGAGGAAAATCTCAAGCTGGCAACTCTAGCACAATCCAACTGCAAGAATCACTATCAAAGGATGAATGTGCTGAGGACATGCTTCACCCTGAAAAGAAGCTTCTAAAAGTTTCTAGAAGTGGGATGAAAACTCCACGATCCACTAAGTCGGATAAGTTCACTTCCATTCCTGAAGATGTGAGAAGGCCCAGTGTAGTCAAAGATTCCAACACCAGTATCAATTCAGAGAGAAAAAGTGAAGCATTTGCCGTATCAAAGTCTAACTTGGGAAATTCTAAAAATATAGTTCACGAAAATAAATTGGGTAATGAGATTCAATCAGGTCTTGCCTGGGGTGTTGGAAAAGCTTTTGTTAATGACATTGGGGAAGTTGTAAATAACTCGGAACAAGACAAGAACTTGTTAGCTAAATTAGGAGCAATTTTTAAGGATGATAGTAGTGGGAGTTCTGAAGATGAAGATGGAATGGTCAATTCTGATGCCAGCACCGCAACTCCATCCGATAATTCATTTTCATCTGACTACTCTGATGGGGAAAGCAATGCAAATCTGAACTCCCCACGAAATGGTAATTCAAATCCCGTCTGGATGTCTAGTGCCTAATATTGTTAGTTTCATGAGAGTGTACTGTGTTATACATCGCATATGTTCTCTTGCATCTCTTTGGGCTAAATGAATAGGAATATCAGACTTTCAGTCTGTCTTTTCTCAAATATCGCTCTTAATGGTTGAGCTTGTCAAACTGTTGGTAACCATAGCTTAGCTAATCAGACTTGATAGACCAACAATGCTATTTCCTGTCCCGCAAACTCTTTTTTTTTTTTTTTTTTTCCAGATTTTTTATATCTAAGTGTGCATTGGATGTGACTTTAAGCAATTTCTCAATTGCTTGAAAACTTCCTATATATGTGCGCTAATATTGTGAAATGTTCCTTAATTGCCATTCATAACATACATGGCATTATCCTCATGATCTGTGCTGCTTTCTGTTTGCGGTCTGAGCTTATATTGGAGCTAATTTTTCCATTTGAATCAAAACTTCCCCAGGATCTTATGACTCAAAAAGAAAGAAGGGTGATCGAAGAAGCATCACAAAAGCATTGTAAGTTTAATAACAACACATATACACACCTTTTCCCT
Source organism: Corylus avellana (assembly GCF_901000735.1). Classification (NCBI taxonomy): domain Eukaryota; kingdom Viridiplantae; phylum Streptophyta; class Magnoliopsida; order Fagales; family Betulaceae; genus Corylus; species Corylus avellana. The sequence continues at coordinate 34,774,909 of NC_081544.1, read as the reverse complement.
GTGAGATGCATGTCTTTTATTGGAATTTACTACTTCAGCTAGCTTCTCGTGTACCATTTGAAATTTCTTGCCACTTTCAAGGCTACATAGAATATTGTCTGGTGATAATGTTATGTATATCTTCAAGGGTCAGTATCTCGAACTTAATCTCTTTTGGTTATCCTTGTAACAGCTCTTCAGGTGAAAAGAGTTTTACATTAGATACAGTCCTTAGAAGTTCCAGCAGATACAAGAAGGCTAAACTAACAGCTTCTCAGTCACAGCAGGAGGACACTGAAAGCCAGCCTGTTGATTTTGTTCCAGACAGTCAGGCTGACCTGTAATTGCCCTCTTGATTGGATGTCGTTGGCTTCTGTTCTATGTGTTCAATTTTGTTGCATATTTTTCACTGTAGGCTGCGCATGGCTCTATATACAATTGAGAAAGAATGGCATTAGGCCAAGAAAAGATCAAACAACGGCTCCCGCTTTTGTTGAAACATATTTTTGGTTTGAAAACACTTTCCAGAGGGCGTTTTTTGCTTTTTTGGTTAAACATGTTTTGAGTGATTAGCACATGTTTTGTATTTGAAGTTATTTGGTAATGTTTAGCAAAAATGCTTCTCCAAATAGACTTATACGCCAAAGATGTTCAGTTTGTACCCCACTAAATGGCTTCTTGTGCAGGAATTTTAATACTGATGATATCATAAGTCACCCGGTTGACTTTGTTTATCTAATGAAACATGCACGTGCTAAATATGGAAGTAGTAAATTTAACTATATTATAATACATAAATTTGACAATTAAATAGTTGGAGGAGTTGTGTAATTTCTTTATAACCTCAATCATTTCTCAATTTAAAAACTGATTTTGTTCCTTGTAGGGTGCAGGGGGACGGATTGGGATCCCCGGCAATGGGGAAAAAATTGCCCACAAATTTTTTTTCAAATCCTAACCATTCATTGTCATCCAAGGTCCATATTGCTTCAACTTTTATATCATGATCATAACATTTTTTTTTTCAAACAAAAAATACATTATAAGAAACAATAACAAATAGAGCCGTTACAATATAAAACCTTGGTAAGAGCTAGGTTGTTGATCGAAATATAAAACTTTTTTGAGTAAATCATGTTCAATCATGAAAAATAGTTAAATTATTTGGTCCCATTGGCAATGTTGCCCCCACATGGTGTGCTTTTTGATAATCCTAAGTATCGGTGCTTGATGAAAGGTATCTCGAAATTTCGTGTTGTCTCACAAAGTCTCAACCAACTCATTTTATTCGTTTAAGCAAATACTTTATTCCTTTATCTTTGCGTTAATTTCACCTAAAGTATTCTTAATTATCTTTAAGTATCATATTTTGGGCCCCAGTTGAACTGGACGCCAGCATATTCTTTCCTTTACTAGGTCCTCTTTGATCGTATTTCTTATAACAAAATAAATTATTATGAGTAAAATTTGAAAGAAAGCAAGGATTGTGTTCCCATTAATCAATGTTATAGTCATGCTGCATTATATATATGATCAGTAGATGACTTGGTGTATATCTATGGTCAAAAAACGATTTTGAAGGTTTTCGGTTTATTTGTACGTCTTTTTTATTATATTTAACGATTTATATTATGACATATTATTTAAATATATTGTCTCCTCATTTAAAATTTTAAATATTGTAACAACATATACATACACCATAATATTGTAAAATATATCGACCATGAAATGAATTTTATTCCCAAATATAGTTTAATTAAGGTTTATATTTCCACCTAAAATTGGACTTCTTGTGTATATATATATATATATATATATGGTGATGCTTATCTCAACGTTGTTGCAATGTCACGTCGTACAATTACTTAATTAATAACCGGCCAAAACAAATTGGACTTCTTGTATATATATATATATATATATATATATATGGTGATGCCTATCTCAATGTTGTTGCAATGTCACGTCGTACAATTACTTAATTAATAACCGGCCAAAACAATATACAATCATTCTGCATATTGGAGAAGGAAATTCGAAGGACAGATCGAAGAAACAAGCTCTAGAGAAGTCCAAAAAGACACATTTTACTACCAAAATTTTGAATCAAACCAATTAAGTTATATGTAAAAGAAGACTAGAAGTCTACAAAGTACCAACTTTATGGGCAAATAGAATGGTTTCAAGTTTTCGTTCATTGTTTAGCAAGTAACACAATCATACAAACAAAAATCATGCTTGTGGTATTACAGTTTTTATTATAATCTCCTTATAACCATACAAGCTCACTATAACACACCTAGGAGTCTAGGACACACTTATTACACTCCATCACAATCCCCCCGGCCCCTTCTCACCATGCCACGTAACCACCTAAGTCCACGTATATGTGGCATCCTAAACCACCCTACGAGCCTACATAAGCACTCGATATTCTCGATATTCACGGGGGAGAATTTTCCACTATTACGATAGAGAATGGACAAAAACCTTAAAACCCTATCTAGAAAAGATGAGAACAATAAGCCTATAAAAGGAGGAAATGTTTATTCATCAAGTATGCTCGATTTAATTTCCCTAAATTAATGGACGTTGCTTATTAGCCAAATTTATCTTTCCTTCTTTTTTTCTTTTTTTTTCTTTTTTTTTTTTCTATTGATTTAAGGTTGAAAAATAGTTTCAATAAAATTGTATTATCAGTAAGTGTTAGACGACTTAAATTAAATACCGTAAATGGAACTCATTTGTGACAATCATAATTTAATTCAAGAAAAAGTAATACGAATTAAGAACGTGTAATGAGAAAAACAACAGAAAAAAAAAATGCCACGAAAATCACCCAATCAGGACCGTTGGATCGGTATGTTTTTCCTGAACGCAACCTCGGTGTCCAATCCGAATCCATCAACCTTCCGAATATGGACAACCTCGTAGCCCTTGAACATCTCCACCAACGGTTTGACACTGTACAAATCATTAGCTGAGTACTTATCCGACCGTCTAGACAACGCCACGTGTAACACGCATACCCCGCCGGGCTTCAAAGTCCGTTCAATCTCTGCAACGAACCTGTGCGGGTAGAGCGCGTGATCGAACACGTTGGAAAACTCGAAGTCGAAGGTCTCGTTGTCGAAGGGCTGGTTGTGAAAGTCTCCTCTGATCACCAGCGGAGGACTCGGCACCAAGTCGATCCCCACCGAGTCGGACACGCCGATACGCCTCAGGGCCTCCACCTCTTGACCGACTCGAGCACCAATACAGAGCGCTTTCGACTCGTTCAAGAGAAGCCGCTTTCGCTTCAAATCTTCGAAGAATAGTGCAAACACTTGGATTTTCCGATCCCAGTCACGGGTTGTCCATACTTCTCTGAGTTTTGGGTTGAGCGTCTTCTTCAGCTGGCGCTGTATGTAGGACTCGTATGAAGCGTATCCGGGTCGGATTTTCAGGTCTCCGGATCCGTAACTCGGCTTTTCCGGTGCTGGGTCGGTGGTGGTCCGGTGTTGGCGTTTGGGTTGGAGAGAGATGAGGAGGAGAAAGAAAGGGACAGACAGGAGGAGAGAGAGAAGGAACCATTTTCTGAGTATTGGTGGTTTTGTTTGCGTGCTAATTTTCATGTCTGCGTGAAAGCTTCTTCAAACTTTTTCTCTGTCTCTCTAAACTTTCTCGCCGGCGCCAATGTTTGAGAGTGTTTGTTGCATGAGAAAAGAAAAAGCGTATGGAAAAGAAAAGAAAGGCAAAATAGGAATATTGGGTTCATGAGCCGGCCAACGAGGAAGGGACATATGGCGGCAGTAGAGTGTTCAAATGGGCCGGTTATAACCGACTTGACAACCGCTAATTGCTTTGTTATACGGTTATTAAAAACCGCTAACCGCTTAGGGTGTCTGCGGTTAGCAATTTTAGAGGGTAGGGTAAAGCGGTTATAACAGCTAACCGTCTTCACCGCTAACCGCTTAGGGCCCCTGCGGTTAGCAATTTTAGAGGGTAGGGTAAGGCAGTTATAATAGCTAATCGCTTTCATATATATATATATATATAACATTTAAAACCACGTCATTTTGGTATTAAACATGACTATGCATGTGAATTGTGAAATATATAATGTGGCATGTGATGTTTTGAGTCAAGCCTTATTTAAAAACATTGGTTGACCCAAAAAACAGCATTTTAAAAAAAAAAAAAAAAAAAATCTTTTTTTTGGAATATTTTGGTCTTAAACCCTTAAAATAAGCCTAAAAGATAAGTTGACTAAAAGCCCAAAACACTTAAGAAAAAAAAAAAAAAAAACGGTTATAAAACTGTCGGTTATTGGATTGAATAACCACTAATTGCCAGTTATAAAATAACCTTTAAAATGCCTAGGCTATTGCAGTTGCGGTTATTAAAAATCGATAACGGCAAAAAATGATTGTAGTTAGCGTTTATAGCCAATAACCACCAGTTATAACCGCTTGAACATCCCTACTCATCTAGGCGGTAGTGGGCGTGCACTAGTCAAAGTGGCATTGTTTTGTAACATTTTTCGGGTGATCAGATCAAAGCTATTTAATTAGTTAAAACGTGATGGATGAATATAAGGTGGGGGATAAATTAACGCCGATAGCTACGGGTGATAATCTAGTCCATTGATCAGTTAATTACACTATAAATCGCTATCGGAACCGTTTATTTTAATGTCCATGTATACAGCGTGCCAAAAGTTTAATTAATTGATTATTGTCTGAGCTAACGCAAATGAATAAAACTATGAACCATGCTTGAAGTAAGAGAAACACCTCAAAAGTAGCATTATTATTATTCAAAAACTATAACTATATATATACATATAACCTCATTTTTGTCGGCCAATTTATAGGCATATATTATCATCCTTTTTTTCTCAAGTAATAAATTTATCAAACTTTATTTTACTAATCAAAATTTTGAAATCTCTAATCTAAACTTAAATTAATTGAGTAATCAAATTAATCTCTAAAATTATGTGATTAATTACTTAGAACATCCCCTCCACTTTTATAATTTTTTTTTCTTTTTTAATTTATATCATATTTAACATGATCATCATAAGAAAAAAAAATCTGACAATGTAATAATTTGACATTAATTAAAATTGGAAAATTAATCGAGAGTGCATGTTGCAATTGATGAAAAATATTATAGCTTATCAATTAAATAACTTTGTGTCCAATATGGAGGAGACCAATTAGATAAAAACGTGTATGAGCGGCGGCGGAACACTCTGGAAGTCAAAGCTAGATATCATCCTTTCAAAGAACGCCACACCGGCCGCCCCACTTCAATTGTTTCCACCACCCAAAAAAAAAGGTCCAACCGTCGAGCCGATTTTTGCATTATCGTGTTGGTTCCGATCGATGACTCTGGAACAGTAGCCGGTGGGCGTAAGATTCTAGTTCATGCGCACATTTTCAACACCATGTTGATGAGGATCACATGCAAATTAATCATTGATTCACTGTACACTTTTAGCCCTCCAATATTCTTCAGAATAATTAGTTGATCTCCATTACCTACAAGCTTTTGATTGCTCAATATATATATATATATATGACAAAATTTCGGCACGAGATTAATTAAAGTTTATGCCCAAAGAGTGAGCTCTAAATGAGTAATAAGCGGAGCCAATTCATTTTGAGTAGCTTGCTAGCTAGGCTTGTTCCAGCTTAAATTTAGGCCCCATTATTGTTTTTTTCTTTGTACTTTTTTCTACGTCCACTTCAGGCCAGATGCATCATATCCTTAATGTAATCTTTTTTCTTTTTTTTTTTTTGGAATTGATCATTAAATATATGAAACATATTGTTAGGGATAAGGATATGTATAAGATGAAAGGGAATTATAAATTGTATTAGATTAGAATAATAAGGTTGAAGTTTTTTTTTTTTTTTTTTTTTTTTAAGGGAATCTTTCATATTCATTCATTGAAAAGAGATCAAGAGTATAAAGCTCTTACTTCATAGAGCATAAAGCTGTAATAAATTATAATCAAAGCTATGAGGTTACAATGTCATAGAGAAAAACATAAAAATCTTACAATCAAGTAATATCTATGACTTCAACATTCGTTAACTCATGTCCAAACTTCAGTTATAGAACATGTTTACTCTAGGCAGACTCAATCTTATATATAGGTAACCCATATATCCAACTTTTATTTTTTCGGCCATGGGAGTAAAACCCTCATACCGAAACTAATTCTCCTTGACCGAAAGGCTAGGATAAAGACTTTTACCTCAAAGATTACTCATGAAAGTAGATTTAAGGAGATGTCAAACCCTTATTAAAAAAAATAACAAAAACACAATAAAAAAGCCAGCAAACAACTACAACAATCAGGGCAAGGAAGGCGTAGTTTACTGGCTAGCATGTGGTAGACGAGATGGAGCCGTTTTGCGATTAGCTAAGAGTTCTTATCAAATTAGATGCCATCTTATTATATTCCATTTAAAACTCATCTTTTTATTAATAAAAGAATTGAAAAAAGTGTTTGTGAATATGTGGTATTCATTCTTCCTTCGATAATTTTATCAAAAATCCCCTTCAACTGTGTGGGTTTTATCACATCCTATATTGACATTTAATGTGTGTATATATTTCTTATACCTAGTTATCGATCTCTCATCTGTATATATCTTTAATTTTGGATTAAACAACTCAAATTCATTCTTTATGCATATGAAAATATATATTAAAAAGATAAATTATTGTACTAAAAATAGAAGAAATTTATTATGCTAAGATAATCGGATCTAATTATACAATTTAAAATCATCCGAAGAACACAAAAAAACAGGGGAGCAAACAAAAAGAAAAAAGGTTCATTAACATAAGGAACGATTACAAATTACTTTGTTCCAATTATCCCCCACAAAATTATTATACAAATCACCCGGACCTCATCTTGTTGATCTGGTTCAAGGCCGGTTGTAGAATGTTGTAGAGGACCCAGAGAATGGCCGGAGCAACAACGATGAGAAGAAGCTGTCCCCTGCTGTCGCTCGCAGAGGCATCGGCAATCGTAGCAAGTTCACTAGCCGATGCATGTGGCGTTGACATGAATCCAGACGATGCAGCCAAGCCGCCGAGCCCGAGCCCGATGATCACCCCCTTGGAGCTACGCATGCGGTTGATTTGGTTAAGAGCCGGCTGGAGGATGTTGAAGAGCACCCAAGCTATGGCTGGAATAAGGGGAAGCAACAGCGCTAGGCCACGGTTATCACCTTCGGCTATCTCAGCGATTTGTTGGGCAGCCAAGGCCGCGTCACAAGAGCTCAGGGTTGAAAAGATTGCTCCGGCGATGGCAGTGCTTGTTAGGGAAGTTGACAGGCTGGGATTTTCAATGGGTTTAGAGAAGGTAAGTCCTTTTGGGAGCTGGTTCTGAAGCTTCGCGGTTGGCTTGGTGGGATTAGCCATTTTGGTGGCGCTGCTGCTCAAGCACTTTGCGTTGAGCATGGCCATTGTTGCTATAGTTGCTGCCATTGATGTTTTCTTGCTCGTGAGGGCGCGCAGATGGAGAAGCTGTGAGTTGAGGAGAAGAGATGTGCGGTTCAATGGTTGGCTGTAAGGGGAAATTGGATTATAGACGTGGAGCCAAGCTAGGATGTGAGGTCCAATAGATTTCTGCTTTTGGATTCGTCTCTTATCCAAAGAGGGTGATCGGTGAGATATCAGTCTTATCAGATATGGACCTCATATTTCATACCCCCACCACTTTTTTCTTATCACTTCCCAAAAACAAAATTACCAAAAAGAAAAAAAAAAAAATTCATTATAATTTTATAGTACTCAATTTTGCTCTTACTATATCATCTGTAATGTTGAAATTAAACTTTGAGAAAAGCTTGTTTTTAATATTGTTTGAATTTATTTCCGATAGAATGATTTTGATGCATCTATTTCCCATAAAAATGATTATATATGTTATAAATAACCCCCAAATAACAAAATTAATTGAATGCACATTTTGCACATAACTAGCTAGGAGAGTGTGGACCACGTCTCATGAAATGAAGGTTACTAGTTCGAATCTCATTTTTTCTTCCCTTGTGTAGACATAAAAAAAAAAAAATAAATAAAAAAAAATAAAAAAAAACCCTACGAGAGTGTGTCATGGTCCATGAATGACCATTTGAGGGTTCAATTCAATAAATCAATTAATTAGGCCCAGCTGCCTTAAGCCCAATCGTCACTTCTTTATCCTATTTCCCAAAAACCCAATTGAAAGAAGGGCCGAATGGAAGTTCTCGAACATGAACCTATGGCACCAAGCCTCCAACTAGACCCAAAATTTAAGAGCATTTATATTGGGCTTAACAAATTTCTTTTCTCAATTCAAAAAAAAAAAAACAAAAACAAAAATAAATTTCTTTTCTATTTTAGTTAAAAGAAAAAAATATATATTTTAACTACATTCTAATTTTTAAAGTAATATAATCTACATTTGATGAGCTGCGGTGTTTATCAAATTTTGCGCTATAGTAGTTAGCTGAATACAACTACTTTAACATTCAAATTTACATTCTTACTAACCAAAATAACATTTAATTAATCGGTTGTGAGTGCTCTAAGCAAATTACTCTTAATGATAGCCATGTCAAATGTGTCACCCTAAACTTCCAATCATACCAACACCAACCGTCTCATCTCCTTGTTTGGACACTGGCTGTGTCACCTACAACCAAGTCATGAAATTATGAAGACGCACTATGTCGGTCTTTTACCACGGTGTGATAGTACATCAATTGTGGTCAAAGGTGGTAAGATTTCAAAATTGAACAAGAATTTAGCTTACATACTATTATTTTAATAATAGTATGTAAAGTAAGTCAACTTTAAAATTCAATTTTGATAATTAATTAAACTACAACATAAAATAAGATGTAAATGGGATCCGTACAACCAATATATGGTAGGTTTAAAAATGTTGAAGATCTTTTTATGTTGACCAATGGTCTCATGCTAGTTGAACACCGAGTCTTCACTTGGAGCAACGCGAGTGTAACGATTTTAATACACCTGCCCACGCGTACCTATTTACACCGTCGCATGAAAAAGATCAGCAGATTTTTCTAATCAAGCTGCTCGAACTGGAAAGAAAGTGGAGACCAGCAACTCCCCCACAACTTTTCCAGATCCACCAATCGTTACTTGTTTACCTCACTCACTGCCACCAAACACCCTCGCAGAGCTGCCAACAAAAACCTCTGCTCTTAGGGTTTTTCCCAACAACCAAACGCGCACAAATGGCCACCGCGATTACACCGTACCTAGCCCTATCCTCCTTTCCGGCCCGAACAACGACCTCCTCCAACCATCCTCTCCTCCTTCACCGAACTTACCACAACTACAAACCGTTTCTCCGGGGCTCTATGGTCGTGTCCCGGGTCGGGTTCAACTCTCCCGGATTCTTCCCCGACCCCGATACGGCGGAGAGCTTGGTTAGGGACCTGTTTGGGCGAGCCGAGAGCGTGCTCTACACGATTGCGGACGCCGCCGTTTCGTCCTCCGACGGCGTTACCGACGCGACCAAACAGAGCAGTGATTGGCTCTCGGGAATCACTTATTACATGGAGAGTGTGCTCAAGGTAGGTGAAAGAAAAAAAAAAAAAAAACTCATTTCTCTGATGTTAAACGATGCCGTAAAAGAAAATTCCCCAAAACGCATTGTTTCTCTGTGTTTTAGGTTCTGAAGGACGGGCTATCGACGGTGCACGCTCCGTACGCTTATGGTTTCGCTATAATACTATTGACTGTTATTGTAAAGGCTGCCACTTTTCCTTTGACAAAGAAACAGGTATTTTAATATTATGTATGTATGTATGTATCTGTGTTTGTGTATGTATGTATGGATTATATGGTGATATGATTGTGTGAAGGTGGAATCGGCAATGGCTATGCGCTCCTTGCAACCTATGGTAAAGGCTATTCAGGAACGGTATGCTGGAGATCAGGTGAATTTTTTGTGCTCTTTAACATGGTTTATTGTTTCTTAATGAAGATTTTTCTTTTTGAGAAAAAAAAAAAATCAGACGAGGAACATGACTAAAATTAGGGGATCAAAGCTGAGCTATATCTGTTTTTTGAATGACCAGCTCTGATGCTTTGTTTATCTGCAGGAAAAAATTCAACTACAAACGGCTCGGTTGTATAAACTAGCTGGCATAAACCCGCTGGCAGGTACTTAAACTAATGTTACTGATGTTTGACATTCATTTGCAGCAATTTTACTAAAGTGTTTTGATGAATACTAGTAACTATTTAGACATCTTTCTGCATAAAATTTGTGGGTCGGGTCTTTCATTTTGGTTACAGAATTTTGGATGTAGAAATGGGTTAAAGTTTGCAATTATTGAATCACTTGGCACATGGGCATTTCTAACATCGTTGAATTCAATGCAAGTACGGCATTTTGCATAAGTAGCTGTTTTGGCAATTTCCGAAACAACCCATTTGACAAATCTTCTAGTGAGCACTTGAGAGGGAGGAGGAGGGGGGGAGAAACAGAGTTTATTTTGATTAAATTTTTGCTTTCAAAGCTTTAATATTCTTCCTTCCCTGTTGTGCCAGGATGCCTACCTACACTTGCCACAATACCAGTATGGATTGGGCTCTATAGGGCCCTTTCAAATGTGGCGGATGAGGTAACATGTTCTGTCATTTGATTTATTATCGGTAACCTGTGGTAGCTTTTGATTTCTATCCACATCTAATTGAATGCTTGTGCCTAATATTAAAGGGACTCCTTACAGAAGGCTTTTTCTGGATACCCTCCCTGGCTGGTCCAACTACCATTGCTTCTCGACAAAATGGCAGTGGCATCTCTTGGCTTTTCCCTTTTGTGGTAAGTATCTTAGTTTCAAATCTAACGACCCTGCTCTCTTTTCAAGAATTTCTAATAAAAATGTTGAATTATACAATATATGCTGAAGCCATATTGCTATTTGGTTTACAAGCTCAATAACAATCAATCATTCAATTATCATTGAATACATCAGCAGTGATGTATGTTTTTCCATGTTTATCCGCTTCAGATCTTTTATTTGCTGTTAACTATGATTGTTGTTCCATTTTGTTTTAAGTTGATGCTTCTGGTAGTTGCTTGCATTAGATACTTAATTATTACCTATCTTGAATCCTGTGGAATGAATTTCCGGTATTGATTACTTTTGTTTTCTCAGGATGGTCATCCACCCCTTGGATGGTCGGACACCTTGGCATATCTTGTCTTGCCCGTGTTGCTGGTTTTGTCACAGTACATCTCTGTTCAAATTATGCAGTCATCACAGGTCAGTCATTACCCAGGTGTTATTAGCATGATCACATTCAAACATAACTAGCTATACACATTTTTATAATATTTTGTTTTCTCTTTGTTCTGTATAGGGCTGAGTCAGTTTTTAGTCGCTGGCTATCATTTCTTGTCTTTTTAGCAATTGGTCTTTGTTGTACATGACCAAGCAACTGTCTCATCTTACCTTCTATTAGTGCTGCCATTAATATCAAGCATTTTATGGTTTTCAAATATTACAAGAAAAATAATTATATATGAAGAAATCATAGAAATGAAAAGGAATGTTCTAAAATTCAATTATTTTGTCTTTAGATGTGCATCCAATATGGTTAAAAGAGTGTAGTAAGCTTTCACCTTTTTTATATAATATTTCTTATTACTTTTTTCTCCCTGGTACTAGGTTATTTTTTATTTATCAATTAACATGTGTTATAATAACTTTCAGAATAACGATCCAAACATGAAGAGCTCTCAAGCGATAACAAAATTCCTCCCTCTAATGATTGGTTATTTTGCTCTTTCGGTTCCTTCTGGCTTAAGCCTTTATTGGTGAGCATATGTAAAGAAAGCCCTTCTTTTCTACAAGAGATGTTTTTTTTTTCCTAAGCAGGTAGTATTTTATGGTTTTTTGAATATTTCAGTTATGCTTATGCAGGTTCACAAATAATATATTGAGCACTGCTCAACAAGTATGGCTTCAGAAGTTAGGGGGTGCAAACATTTCAGCGAGTACATTAGCTGAAGATATCATCAAGAATGATGAATTCCAGATTCCGAAGCCAGTCGTTGAATTGGGTTCCACCAAAAAGGAGGCCAGAGAAGGAGAAAAGTTGAAATCACAGGGGTTACCTCCTGGTGAAAGGTTAATATTTGTTAATACCTGTTTATATTTACTATGCATTTTATGGGTGATACTTGCGGTCTTAATCTGCCTTTATTGGGTAAGCAAATTTTTATTTTTATTTTTGGTAAGTGATAATCTGCTTTTATATTCCAGATTTAAACAGATAAAGGAGCAAGAGGCAAGAAGACGACAAGAAGAAGAAGAAAAGAGGAAAGCTGAAGAGGCAGCGGCTAAAGGAACTCAACCAACCAATGAGGGGCATGAGAGAGAAGCCAAATTACTTGGGAGGGAAAATGGGGCTGGAGCTGACTCAGTTGCTGAAAGTAACGAAGAGGTTCAGTCTGTGGCTACCTTACACAGTTCTTCCAATGTTGGAGTTGTAAATGGTGATCTATCTGGTCAGGACTCGGAGGAAGATCAGAAAATGACGCCCATGTTTAGAATGGAAAATGATAAAGTTTCTACCAATTCCAAGGTTGATTGGAGTGATGGTCAGCAATCCTATGAAAACGTGGAAAAGGTATGGTAGCAAGTTTGCTCATAAATATACAGTAGTGAGAATCCTGTTTATTATTGTTTAAGCTATAGATAAAATTGTTAACTGTGTACTGCATTTATACTGGTGCTCGCATTAACAATTGTTTATTTAAGCTACCTGTGTCTGAATTAATTTAGTTCATAAGAAAAGAAAAGCGAAGGGGGAGTTTTGAATTGTCATATATCCCATTGCATTTGACTTAGAATCTTTTTGAAGCAAATCAAAGTGTAACCCAACTAAAGTTAGAACAGAGTTCAGCTTCACTAGCAAGATAAATCATTATGTCAATGTATAGTCAGTTTAAACGATCTTGAAGTTACGCCTCATGGTCAAACATTTTTTTTTTCTCCTTTATATCCCTTTTCTTTCTCGGTTCATTGAAATGATCTCAGATGATTATTTTTTCTGTATAATTGCTTTCATTATTTTAAACTTATTTTCTTATAACGCAATTGGCAAATTCACAATATTTCAGGAAACAGTTGATGTATACAGTAATACGACTACGAAGGATGACAACCTTTCTGGAGAAGACACACAGCAAGCCAGAAGGGAATGATCAGCTGAAAGGCGGGAACCGATGTCACGATTGGTTTCAGTATTAACAACATTGGCAAGCAAGTTAAGTGAAATACAGTCCTGGTTGCGGCAGAAGTACACAGTTCTTGAATAATCAATTCTGCATCCATGGTAGGAGGAGTTCGTCTTAATATACTGAGAGATCTGTGGTTTGTTGGGGTTACATTATAATTGCTTTAGCAGATGAATGCCTGAACCAGAAGATCTTGCTGGTTATATGACCCATTTAACAAGAGCCCTAATCCAAAAGTGGTCTGCATCAATGACTTTTTCATCCTCACTGCGACGCAAGGGCATGTATATCATCTTTATCGGCAGGAAAGTGAAATATAGATTTTTTTTTTTTTTTTCCTTATATTGTTTTTCTTTTGGTATTATAAAATGAATCGACAATTTTCATGACTGCAAATTTAGCACCAAAAGTAAACGAGTTCAATGCCTTTACCAATAATAATAATTAAAAAAAAAAAGTTCAATGCCTTGGCGTACACGAAGAAACTTGGTCCAAGAGTTTTTAAAGACGGTGTAAATTGCGAGCATGACAAGGAAAGATATTCAATAGAGGCCCCTCCGAAAACAACGAAGCCAACTCCTTCCACAGGATTTGGAATTTGAAATGATGCTCCATTCGCTTAAGACAACGATGCTTGGTCCTTTACTCCTTTTGGTTCTAGGCTTCACCAGAATTATGCAGTTTCCCTTTATTTTTACCATATAATTATATATAAATTATATTCTTTTAAATGATATCATTACTCACTAACGGAATTAATTGTATAGCAAGCATTTTTATCATTTCTCTTTTTATTTGGTCTGCCATGATTTCCAAATCGTTCATAAATAGTCCAATCATCCATGCTGGTGAATTAAGTAAACGAGCTTGTACCCCGTGCAATGCACGGGTTGTACGTTTTTAAAAATGACAGGACAGAAAATAATAATAATAATAATAATAATAATAATAACAATTAGTGGATGTATAAATGACAGAAGAAAAAAATTTACAAAAAGGGAAAATTAAGCTATTAGAATTAAACAAAATATATAAATTAGAATAGAAGATAATGACAAAAATCGAAAAGATAAGAACAGGATCACAAAATATAAAGTCAAACAGAAAATGAAAAATACTAATATAATAGAAAAGAGTTGTCTTTGCTATATACTTTTTTTTTTGCTCCAATAAAATCTTTAAAGCCAATGATAACTATCAATTAAGCACGTAAACAATGTGCATTAAACATAGGAAAAAAACTATCAATGTACAACATTGTAAACTAAAAAATTGTCGTATCTCTTATCAAAAACACCAATAAAAAACTCTATAACCTGCGATATGCGAGGGTGTTTACAAATTATATATTCACACAAAAGCATATATGTGTCAAACATAATAGATAATCTACAAATTGGGTAAGAACAATTTGAGTTATTATATCATAATGCTATGTTTTTGTACTTAAAAGTGAAAAATTGGCATCAATCTTAATTTCAATTTAACCAAAAATGAAAAATAGGAATGCATTTTAAAACAACCTTAAAGCATATCAATTATAGATCTGCAAGTGATTTTTTTTTTTTTTTTGTAAAAAAGTTAAGATAAATATAACAATAGTTTCAGTGACATTGTTTTGAATCATATTTCAACTAAATAATATAATTATATAACAATTCAATTTATTAATTGTAATATTTATATAGCAAGGAAATCTATAGAGGAAAACGTACACTAACAACATTAAGCAATTAATGCTACAAAACAAAATAAAGGTATTAAATAAAAATTCAAGAAGAATAATGGCTATACATCTAGACGTATTGTAAATTATTTCCAAAATAAGTAAAATGCAATCACCTGTATTCTATATTTACAAACATGATAAATTAGGATAACTTGAAGAAACAAAAAAATCAAGACAAAAGGATGTTTCCAACATAGTTATGTACATGTTTCAAGTTAGCGTTGGTTAAATATTCATTAAATAGTTAAGGTGATATATTATAATATCAGCCTTGACTCTACCATTATACATCTTATTTGAAGGTAATTACTCCAAGTGTTGGAGGAAGTATAAACATATTAAATAATTAAATTTATCTATTTTCATCTATATAAGACTTTTAGTTCTTGGAGTTGAGTAACGTTCATGGAGGTACTCAAATGTGAAAGACAGGCTTTCAAAGGAGAAATAACTTTTTCATTTTGCACTTTTAAAAAAAGTTGATAGCACTTGTGTTTATACATTTTTTTAAAAGAAAATTTTGAGAAAATATTGAAATCAAAACAAACTGAAAAACGTTTGAAGTGAAAAAAAATTGTACAAACAGAATCAAAACTAAATTTTGAAATAGTTTGAACAGGAGGACGATCTAAGAACAAAATATTGAAATCAAAACAAACTGAAAAACGTTTGAAGTGAAAAAAATTGTACAAACAGAATCAAATCTAAATTTTGAAATAGTTTGAACAGGAGGACGATCTAGAAACAAAATATTGAAATCAAAACAAAATGAAAAACATTTGGAGAGAACAAAAATTTTACAAACGTAAATAAATCTAATTTTTGAAATACACGTTTGGAGAGAACAAAAACTGTACAAACGTAATTAAATTTGATTTTTTAAATATTTTGAACAGGAGGACGATCTAGAAACAAACTGAAAAAAGTTTAGAGAAAAAAAAAATTGTACAAATTAAATGGAACTTTTTTTTCTTCTAAAGAAGCACAAAAAGAAAAAGAAAGAGAAGAAAACCTTGTTGACGAAGATGATTTTCTGTTCGTCTATTGTCGTATGTGAAAGAGAAGAAAACCTTGTTGACGAATATGATTTTTTGTTCGTTTGTTATCGTATGTGACGTTTTAAAATGTAAAGACGGTTAGTTTTTCACGTTTAATGGAAGGGGAAGCAGTGTTTAAGTGAAAGTGTGAAATATGACAACTTTTGATTGTTTTTAACTTAAAATGACAATTGACAGCATTTTAAATCGCCACATGTTGAAATTTTATGCCCTCCTACTAAAAACTCCCCTATTATATGACGATCTAGAAACAAAATATTGAAATCAAAACAAGATGAAAAACATTTGGAGAGAACAAAAATTTTACAAACGTAAATAAATCTAATTTTTGAAATACTTTGAACAGGAAAGGGAAAAACGTTTGGAGAGAACAAAAATTGTACAAACGTAATTAAATTTGATTTTTTAAATATTTTGAACAGGAAGACGATCTAGAAACAAACTGAAAAAAGTTTAGAGAAAAAAAAAATCGTACAAATTAAATGGAACTTTTTTTTTCTTCTAAAGAAGAACAAAAAGAAAAAGAAAGAGAAGAAAACCTTGTTGACGAAGATGATTTTCTGTTCGTCTATTGTCGTATGTGAAAGAGAAGAAAACCTTGTTGACGAATATGATTTTCTATTCGTTTGTTATCGTATGTGACGTTTGAAAATGTAAAGACGGTTAGTTTTTCACGTTTAATGGAAGGGGAAGCAGTGTTTAAGTGAAAGTGTGAAACATGACAACTTTTGATTGTTTTTAACTTAAAATGACACTTGACAGCATTTTAAATTGAAAATGTAAAGACGGTTAGTTTTTCACGTTTAATGGAAGGGGAAGCAGTGTTTAAGTGAAAGTGTGAAACATGACAACTTTTGATTGTTTTTAACTTAAAATGACACTTGACAGCATTTTAAATCGCCACATGTTGAAATTTTATGCCCTCCTACTAAAAACTCTCCTATTATATGACACTTGGTAGCATTTTAAATCGCCACATGTTGAAATTTTATGCCCTCCTACTAAAAACTCTCCTATTATATATTATATTAGAAGCGTACACATGATGAGATCTGGATAATTATTAATATTCTTAAGCCGCATTTGTTTGACATAAAATGGATTTCCGAGAGAAAATCACTAATTTCTTATTGTTTGGTTGGTATGAAGAATATTTTTTCACCTCAGGTGTATAGGTGTGTAGGGGTGGGGATCAAAACTATAGAAGCTATGTTAGCTTTTTTTTCACCAACCCATTGTTACGGTGTAAGTTTTAATTGCTTTCTTAATTAAATAAAGGTTTCCGTAACATAAATTGCGGAGGAGGTGTAAGGTAAAATTATAGTCTAAGACAAAATAAAATTAACTTTCTGATTAGACTCTGAGAAGATAAAATTATTCTCTGACATGAAATAAAGTAGAAGTGTTGTAGAAAATACACATGCTGCTGTCCATTTCAAAGCAGGTTTGTTTAGTCATGTTATACAAATCTTGTACATAATGGATGATGATGCTGTACCCTCATCTTTGTTTGAGGAGCCGTGGACTATACTAAAAATATTCGACTACTAGTCATTGAAAAGGTATCAACCATTATTTTCCCCCGAGATTTTAGTGCAATAATGTAAAAACTTTCCACATGATGGTTGCCAATTGACACAAATGTCCTGATAAAGCACTAAGAGCTTTTCCTACCTATATAAGTCGTTCGCAAATTGACGGGACAATCTACATGATATATGTTATATTAATCACTAAAAAGTGAATTATTATGTGGACTATTACAATATTTATTATGTTTACAAAGAAATTCACGTGACAATGAATTTGTAAGGAATGTAGTAAAGGCTAGAGTACCGTAAAACTTCAATTAAGAGTATAGTACTCTTTAGCATATGACAATAATTTTAGTGGCGGGTCAATCAAGTTACTTGAAATGGTTGGAAGAGACAATATGAAAAAGAATTATCATCCTGTAATAGGAAGAAAATGATAACTATGACACGGAGTGCTTTGAAAAAAAAAAAAAGAAAAAAAAAGAAACCATGATTAAGGTTATTAATTATGAGCCGGTGCTTTTAATATTGGCTTCTGTTTGGCAAAAATATTTACGGCCTTTAAGAAGATCATGTTTCTCATAGAAGCTAGCTACATGATGAAAAGTTATGTTTTCGTTGAAAAACGACAGCTAATGAAAATGCATGCATATGTCTGTTCCTTAAACAGATGGCAAATTGATGGGCAAATCCACCGAAGATGCTTTAAACACCCAAGTTTCACACAACTTTCAATACACACACACACATATATATATATATACTTATCTCCTTTGAATTTGCTGTAATTGGAATCTGCTTGCCGAGTAAGTTTTGGTTCCCTACCATAAATTGAAAAGTTGAAAAGAAAAAAAGCACAACCAAGAATATCTTTTACTTTATTCTTTCTCATTTTTGTTCCTTCTTGGAATCTCATGGGTACGTCTGTTAATGTCTTTTTTGGGAGGATGTTTTCTGTTTGAAAAATTATTCTAATGTAACATAAAAAGTAAACATTTTGAGTGTTTTGTGTTTTGAGTTGTCTGTTAATGTTTTGATTTCGAGAACTGAACATAACAAATGGTAGATGAGAATTTTAACAAATGCAGCTATATATGTACCTGACTTTTTGTATCCCCTCGTTTCTAGAGGAACCTTAAATTTATCAACTTTATAATCCAACCTTCCAATTATGTGATTAATACATCAAATCTACTTATATTTTAAATTTATGAAAATGTGACTCACATTCGTACTATTACCCCAAAAGGATTAAAAGTCAAGTTATAATTGAAACTTCCTATAATCACTTATGAAACCTAATCTTATCTAGTAAGAAACTAATATAGAACTTAGCATTCAATGTGAATCCATATTCCTAATGTTGAACTAACTTTCTAATTAAGGTGCCACTAATACCACTTTTGTTTTCCGATTAGTTTGTGAAGCAATGACCTTTGATAGTTGGTATAAATAATAATCACCACGTACAAGTATAAATTTACAATCATTATGAATTCTATTATAACAGATTTTTTTGACAGTCGGACTCACGACAGACTTCCTGCAAAACTGAAAAAATGATCATAGAAATTCAATTCGTCACTCCCTCAAGAGACCAGGGACACTTCAATGCTTGATTCAGTACAGAAAGAAACAAACCAAAAGGTTTCTAAGAGAGAGATAATGCCTCCATCTGCTCTATTTTTAAAGAGAGAGAGCTCATGAATATTGTCATAGAGTGGGCTGCTTGAGTGGGTATTTTATATTAAATAAGCTTTAAGTTTAGGCCATATCCTCATTTATTATCCCAACAAATTTTATGATATACTATTAATTACAGCATGACATATATATATATAGTATTGCAGATTGAAGTTAATTATGATCAGCTGCAGGAGTATATATGTGAGTATTAATGCTTCGAGTAGTTGGCTTGTTCAGAGAGTTTCTTTCCTTCATCATTGTTTTACAACCTTAGCATCCTGGTTGGAAACCAAAGTTTTCCCATTTGCATAAGAAAGTCAACCAAAATATGGCATGCATCCATGATTCATGAGGTGCATGCATGAGTTATGACTAATTATCCTGTTTTTTCATGTTTTTCCAAATGTTGTCAATTTGTAACAAAAACCGACATGGCTACCCTTCACCCAATGGACCCTTTACAGTGAAACAACGAGGATGACAGATTCAATGCTTTAAGGAACACCTCCACTCCAGCTGGGCTCTTTATGCTCCTCACCTTCCTCAAATTATTGCTGCGCCTGCACAAAAAGATCAAAATGCTCCACTTTTCAAGTTAAAGCACAAGCTTAGAATTAAGAAGAAGAAGATCATACAACTGAAGGCTAATAAAAATCTCAACAAATCTTGAGCCCCCACCCCCCCGGACCACAACTGCTGCCACTGCCTGCGCCATCATCCCTGCAAAGTGCAAATTAGCCAGAGATCGAGCTCTTCAAGAAAAGGTGCAGAAGAAGCAACTTCTTGGACATGTACGTACGTGGACCCTTCTCCATCTGTCTCACTCTTCTTTATTATGTTGTTTTGTAGACCCTTTACGATGCCACATGCGAGAGTTGAAGAAGCAACCTCCGTGCTTCACACGTTCGCCTTTCCTGGTGGATACATGGTCCCTTTGCCTAATGTCTGCCATTAATTACACGTTTTTTTTTTTTTTACTTCTATTATACTGCTGTTCATGTCTTCGATCATGATGTCATCGATCATCAACTCCTCCATAAGATAGATAAGAGTCCCTATCCTATCTATCGCGTTGATGGCCCAATATCCAGCATCTTCTGATGCGAAAAACCAAAGCCCATCATAGAATATTCTTGGTGTAGCATGTGACTCATCCTCCAATTTCATTATATTAGGATTTTTTATATAATTAAATATACCATTAAATTGGATGATTAATTTTGTGCTCGTAGATTACTCATGCATGTGTTCCAATAATTCTCTACACATAATTAATAGAAATTAATTAAATAGGGTATGATTAGAAAAATATATAGAGCTTTCTTTCAAATTAACCAAATTGAATAAATTTTTTCTAACTCAGTCTTTGGTTAAACATATACAAAACTCATATTTTTGAATGATTAATGTTAGAAGGAAGACTTTTGTTTTTCTCATGTATTTTTAAATGTGATCTGATTTTTAAAATTACTATTAAATTTGATAAGATCATTATTAAATTAAATTTTGATTTACTGGTGATCACGTTTTGAAGGACAAAAACAAAAAAGTTATCTTCCTAATATTACTCAACATTTGAAGAGTATTAATCCAATTTTGAAAAAAAAAAAAAAATCTATATCCCATCAGAATTTAAAGTTTAGTTAGTCTAAATAACACTTCAATAAATGTTTTTTGTTCACCAACGTTGTCTTCTTTTCGTCAATAGAATAGTTCACCATGGTTTTCGTTCGACCATAGGTTAAGGTTACGGAGTTACCATAGTCACGACTCACGAGGAAGCTGACGTGTCAAACCACCTAGAGTATAAATATATGGTAATGTAGCATTTTGCTGCTTCACCACCTCGAGACACCTCATCGCTTTAGAAAACGTATAGATATAGAAGAAGAGATACACAACCTCCCATTGGAAATTAAAAAAGCTAAAAATTATTCATTCACTACAAAATTCCCTTCCTTTTCTCTCATATCTTTGGAAAAATCCCAAGCCTAATTCGTATTCCACCGTCTAAGATAACTGACCAGTCTCTGATCAGACACCCACTTTCTCTCTCTCCAATTTGATCCAAGTTTTGCTGTTTTTGGTTAAGAATAAAGGCAAATTTTGTGCAGTTGTTGACGGATGCAGATGGGTTTTGAAGAATCCTGGTTTCTCTGATATGTAATCCTCGTTTCTGAATTGTTCTGTTTCGATCTGTAATGATCATAATGTACAGATGGAAAAGTTGTTTAAGCATATGTGGTTGTGTTCTGTTTTTGGTAGATTGTGTTTTTTCTTCTTTTGGTTGCTGATCAAGTTTTCTTGTCAATCGGATTGTATGATAGATATTACGATCTGGGTATTCTAAAAAGATAGACTTTTTTTTTGTCGTTTCTACGGAAGATTGTTTATGATTGTGACCCCTGTTCTGAGTTTTGAAGGATGGGTGTTGGAATTGGCTTGCTTGGTTCATTTTGATCGTGTTGATCTGGCTTTTTAAAGCTATGATGAATTTACGTGAATAGGAGTTTTTCTTTTCATATCAAAATTCTTTTCTTTTGGGGTTTCTTTTGGATGTGGAATATCCTTCCCATGGAGAATTGGTATTCTTCTCTTCAACGTTTTCTTCTTTTGGCGTGTTTTAAATTCATATCTTTGACTCATCGAATTGATAATATGTGCGAGTTACTGCTGGTCCTTTCAATTTGGATGGGCTGTTTTCAGTTGGGTTGAGCTTAACTTTTCAATGATCGGTTCACAAATTCCTTTGGTACATCTATGTACACCTTTGTTTCTATAGGATGATTTTTCATTTAGGTCTGTTTCAGAAAATGGGTTTCTTGAAATGGAGATAGTTTGTTATATAATTCAGTTTCTGTCATACAAGGAAATTTTATGAACATGCGTTTTGTCTGTAGGTTTGAGACTTGAAGTTTGCTGATCCATACATATTTCAAGGTAGATACATCTACCCAATATTCCACTAATGGATATAAATAGTTTTTTGATAAGTTACTAATGGATATAAATAGTAAGATATATTTAAATCTAGGCATTGGATACTCATTGGCGAGAGTACTGTAATAATTTTTTGTGCTCGTGTCTTCCTAATTCACAGCAATTTGCATCTACTCATTCGCCAAGTTTGGGCACTGCAAACTGTGGCAGTGCCCATGGACGCCACAACGAGTGGAACCCCAACTATTCAATACCATAACATTCCTGACCAGCCAATTACTGCTATTGTTTCCTCACCTGTACCAGCATTTCAGCGACAGCAACGCCATTGCTTCGGGGATTCCATCCCTGGAGAATTCCCCTTGTCTGCCAATCCCTCCATTGTCCTCCATGTCCTGACAGCATGTCATTTGGATCCTCAAGATCTTGCAAAACTAGAGGCAAGTGTCCTTATTATGTACATTTTGAGAATAAAGATGTTTTGCAATGTTAGAATTGATAATGCTGCTGACTTGATTTTGAATGTGCCTGTTGCAGGCAACATGCTCCTTCTTTAGGCAGCCTGCAAACTTTCCCCCTGACTTTGAATTGTCCTTATCGGAGCTTGCTGCTCTGGACATGTGCCAAAAGAGGGCTATATTTAGGCCAATGACCACAGAAGAACGCCAAGAGTTGAAGCGTAGATGTGGGGGGTCATGGAAGCTGGTCCTGCGGTTTTTGCTGGCTGGAGAAGCATGTTGCAGGAGGGAGAAATCGCAGGCGATAGCAGGGCCCGGTCACAGTATTGCTGTGACATCAATGGGAGCTGTTTACTCATTCGGCTCTAACAGCTCAGGACAGCTTGGACATGGCACCACTGAAGAGGAATGGCGGCCTCAGCCAATCAGGTTGCAACCGTTTGACCATTACTGTAAATACAAGAATATGGAAAGGAAACTACTTGACTTAAGGGAAAGTTAATTGAACTGCATTATGTTGCAGATCTCTGCAAGGCATTCGAATTATCCAAGCAGCTGCTGGGGCTGGCAAGACAATGCTGATCAGCGATGCTGGCCGGGTTTACGCCTTCGGAAAGGACTCCTTTGGTGAAGCCGAGTATGGAGTTCAAGGAGCTAAATTGGTTACTACTCCACAGCTGGTTGAGTCGTTGAAAAACATATTTGTGGTGCAAGCAGCAATTGGAAATTTCTTCACGGCTGTCCTGTCACGAGAAGGCAGGGTTTATACATTTTCTTGGGGCAACGATGTCAAACTTGGTCACCAGACCGACCCAAATGATGTGGAGCCCCATCCTTTGTTGGGGGCACTGGAAAACATACCAGTGGTGCAAATTGCAGCCGGATACTGCTACCTTCTTGCTCTGGCCTGTCAACCTAGTGGCATGTGAGCTGTCTTCATTTCTTTATCTTGAGATGGCATTCTAATAGTTTTAATACAATTTTGGGAAGTTCATAAGAAGATTTTCATCATGTCGCAAAGTTTCAAAATTTCTCAACATGCTGAGTAGTTTCTAAGTGACAACATACACGTAGATCTTTCCTTTATAATTGATATTCGGACATGTGGTGCTTTTTTATTTCACGATAAAAATCATCTTTCAAATTCATTTCCAAATTGGTTCAAAGAAGACATCTTCAGGATTTTTTTCATTTACTATCCCAAAAGTTCCAAACTTCTAACAGGGATGTGACGTTACAAAAGCCTGATCGGCATCTAACTTATTTTCTTATAGAGCTGCATAGCTTCTAATAAATGCATTGGATATAATTACCAAGTTGCTTGCTCTTTATTCTTTTAATTATATCAGGTCAGTATACTCTGTTGGGTGTGGCTTGGGTGGGAAGCTTGGACATGGTGCAAGAACCGATGAGAAGTACCCCCGACTAATTGAACAGTTTCAGCTTTTGAGCCTTCAGCCAATAGTTGTTGCAGCTGGTGCTTGGCATGCTGCTGTGGTAGGGCGGGATGGACGGGTCTGTACATGGGGTTGGGGGCGTTACGGGTGCTTGGGTCATGGGAATGAAGAGTGTGAATCAGTTCCTAAGGTGGTGGAATCCTTGAGCAATGTGAAAGCAGTTCATGTTGCTACAGGGGATTACACAACCTTTGTGGTCTCTGATGATGGTGATGTATATTCATTTGGCTGTGGAGAATCCTCTAGTCTTGGACATAATGCCGGTGCTGATGGACAGGTCTAGCTTCTTCCTTTTTCTTTATCATCTTATCTATTAATTTGGCTTAATCTGGTTTCAATGGGTAGATTGTATGCAGTTTTCTGTTTTTTTTTTTTTTTTTTTTTTTTTTTAAGGACTGCTTCATACATCCTTGGGCCTTGGACACCATTAATTATGCCTCCATATCTTGATCTTATTGTCTAAAGTTTAATTATAATGAATAATTTGACCAAGTGGTTAAGTTTCCCAATTTATTTTTTGGCTTATCATTCATTTTACATACCATTTGTTTAATTTCCAATTTCCATATCTCAATAATGTGCTTGTCATTGCCAGTGCATACTCTGATGTTTTGGGAAAGAGTATAATAAGGTCACTATTGACACCTGGAGCTATAGATTCAATGATAGCAATGCTGCATTTAGTGATTGTAGAGAGAGA
Organism: Corylus avellana; assembly: GCF_901000735.1. Lineage (NCBI taxonomy): Eukaryota > Viridiplantae > Streptophyta > Magnoliopsida > Fagales > Betulaceae > Corylus > Corylus avellana. The sequence goes on along the minus strand of NC_081544.1, from coordinate 34,750,082 downwards.
GAGCGAGAGAGAGAGAGAGAGAGAGAGAGAGAGAGATTGAATTTGATGAAGTTTCTGAATTATATTGGTTGTGTTTGATATGTTGTATGTTTCAGGGAAATAGGCATGCAAATGTGTTAAGCCCAGAGCTGGTAACATCATTGAAGCAAGTAAATGAGCGTGTGGTACAGGTCAGCCTCACCAATTCCATATACTGGAACGCCCACACTTTTGCCCTTACTGAATCAGGAAAGCTATATGCATTTGGTGCTGGAGATAAAGGGCAGCTGGGCATAGAGCTTGTTGCCAACCAGACCGAAAGGGGAAGCCCAGAGCTGGTTGATATTGATCTCAACTAGCTGTTACTTAGCTTTACCTGCCTCTCTACTTGCACCACATATGCTTTATCCTCTAATTTATCATCATCACATTATCAGCATTTGGTGTTTAGATTTCCTTGTTTATTTTGTACATAGAAACAAAGAAAAAAAAAAATTGTGAAGGTTCAAGCTAGGTACACAGGGACGTGGGTTGTTGATATCTGAAAAATTGGCTTGCACTTAGGCTTCAAGTAGTTAATAGTTGATACATTTGTCAAGGTTCATTATAACCTATTTTATCTCTAATTCAATTCATTAGTCATCTCATCTGCTTAATTACCTACGTACGACTTTGTGAAAACAAAAAACAAAATGCCTTCATGCATCAACATCATCTCTTTTATTGGACGGTTGTTGTTCACTTAGGTTTCATCATTTTAAAAGAAAAATATATTTGCACATCTCTTGCGTATGGAGGTGATTAATTGGTTAGTACAGTTGATTGCACGCCGAGAGTTCAATTAAGGAGTCCCGCAAGGACAAAAAACATGCAAGGGTAGAGGTGTCAGCAAGGAACACTAGAAACCTATAAAGATAAGAAAGGCTGACTTTTTTCTTGTTACAATTAATGAATTCTTACTTTTTACAAGGAACACTAGAAACCCATCGATCGACCCCAGCTTGAAGGTAAATGGGTCTTGCTGGGCTCAAGTGGGCTTTTTATAAATGACATGACCACTGATATTCCTCTCATTTCTTGTGAGAAGAAAGTTGTCATGTCACAAGAATTACCCAAAAAAGCAAAAGGCTGAGTGTACATATTTCTACATCATTCAAAAACTTATGTATATATATACTCTTGCACCCTCATTCTGACAATTGTAAGAGAGCTCCTTTTGAGCCCTACTTGCCCGAACAACTCTCAACTTACCTCCTTTTGAGCCCTACTTGCCCGAATAACTCTCAACTTACCTGAACACCTGCTTAAGCAAGTAGTTCTCACAAGGCTCAAAAGCAAGTAGTTCTCACAAGGATCATCTCATAATTACCTGTCCAAATTGCAAATAATATGGAAGAACAATTGCAAGTCTCTTTTTCTTTACAACTCCTTTTCGTCATCACTTTCTTTCTCACAGCTCCTCCTCAGATTATATGAATAATGCGTGTGTATTTTAATTAAACATAATTTTGAGGTTGATTTTTTTAGTTGTGAATAAAATTTTATTTTAAATTTTTATAGGTTAATATGATTAAATAAAAATATATAAAAAAATATATATATTTGTTCATTTTCGTATAAGCTAAACAACGTTTTATTTCAAAACAAATGAGATTTAAATGATTAAATTTAGGTTTTCTTGTAAATTTAAACTTTAAAAAAAATCTTATTAATTTAAACTTTTGAAACAATCGGTAATCTATCAACAAATAATTAGCCATCTAAGTCCACGTGTAACTTCATTTTTTGCAGGGTTTGTAATAACATTAACAAGCAAGGACTAAAGTTCTCCGATGGAGAGTTGTGTGCAGGTGGATCCTTATGGGGCAAGTTAGCATTTTCAAGTCCTTAACGTGAGGGTGTGTATTTGAAGAAGAGTAGCCGACGTTGAAGACAAAAAGATTTTTTTTTTTTTTTTTTTTCTTTCTTTATTGTCTCGCTTTTCCCAATATGAAAATGTCACGGAATGCCACTTCCACATCCTTTTGTCTTATTTCTTGTTTTGGATCTTTCCATATCATGAGGTTCACTCACTTTTTTCCATATCATTAATTATTAATGGGACCCAAAATGTGGGCATGATCTGTGTTGGCCCGTTGGGTCTTCATGACCGGCCCAATTCAAATCCAATCTGAACCCACAACATACCCATTCCTCTCTCTCTCTTTGTCTCTCTCTCTCTCTCTCTCTCTCTCCAGGTTTCTTATAAATCTGATAAGCGTAAAGAATGAGACAACAATGTGGCCATACCTTGTATGCGTCTCAATCATAGGCCCTGTTTGAAGTTCTATGAAGTTCTATGAAGTTCTATCCTATTCCAAGCTAATCCCTCTTGGGCTATTTTTTTTTTTTTTTTTTTTTTTTTGGGAGTTGGGGAGGAAAAGGGGTGTGGTTAATCTGCCTGTGTACAAAACTTTCGGTTGAGTAAACGGATCAAACTCCTCAATTCTAACTATTTAATTTTGTACTGAGTTTGTGTCGAATTCATAAGTTATGCAAAAATTACCAGCTATTATGTCGAATGTTGAAGCGTAAGTATAAGACTATATAGGTCAAACCAAATCCTACTCATTTAATTAAATGGATTAAACTCCTCAACCCCAACACCTTAATTATATATTGGATTCGCGAGTCGTATCAAAAATTATAAACACTGTCAAAAGGGGTTAATCCCTCTAACGTTTAACTTTTTTTTTTTTTTTTTTTCTTGTTTCATTATGAAATCACTTTTATCATGAACATATTAAGATATATTATCTGCCAACTTTATTCATGTGAAGGATCCTTGCAAAATAATTAGGCATGTTGGTATGCTTATAAACGTAAATGAAAAAAAAAAATAATAAAACAAAATAAATCTGGACATTATTATATGATAAAGCAAGTTTGACATAATGATTCAATTATAATTAAGTTGATAAGTGAGAAATAGAGGAAGATGTTGACATTATTAATTCCCTACGCCACCACATGATCTAATCATTACTTGCATTAACATTTTGCAAGAGTCGATCATATATATATATAAATATATGAGACGTACGTCTTCAATCCAGGATGACATAATAGAAATGGAGTCCATTGGATACTTGATTCAGATACAATATAAATATACTGTCGTGCTCTTATCAATTATCATCATTGGTTTGAAATATATTTTCTATTCAAGTGGGAAAGCACTGTTGAATAACTTATTATTAATTATACTCTAAATAATTAGCCTTGGAGCCCTGATCGGTAGGGCATCTACCCACAAATTTTTTTTTTTTTTTTTAATTGGGACTTAATTAAATAGTAAATGTGATACACAACTTATTTAATTAAGCAATTTAAATTATTCTACTATAATCATTTAATTTTGTATTAAATTCATGTCGGGTTAGTATTAATGGCTTAAGATATCATTGTCAAAAGTTCGTATCAATGCACTTTTGATATAATTAAGGCTTGAACCTTAATTATATTCAGCTTTCTTTTTTGTTTTTTGTTTTTTTCTTCAGAGCCATTATATTGGGGTTGATAATTGGTGGTCGAATAGCTCTTTTCACATTAACTTACTAGCTTTCGCCCACATGTTCCTCTTCCATCCACATGGTCATCAATCATTAATGTATGTACAATCAAGTACTACATTCATCCTTCGATAAAAACAATTAGGAAAAAAAAAAGTTCTACATTCCCCCCCACATACAGATACTTTTCTTGAGGCTATGGTTTTAACGGTGTCGGTGATATTTATCTATCTGCTGCATTGCATATGGTGGAATCAGTGTCCCTAATTTTATTATTATTAGTAATAGTTGGTGTGCTCAAGAATAATCCATCTAGATAGGGGGCTCTCATTCCTCAGATAGAGCTAATTACAAGGCCCATATGTCAAAACTATATCACGACGTGGCATGATATGTAATTCTTTAAAATTAGTGACCAAACACCACACTCGGTTAAAGCACTGTCTAATAATAAGAAGACACCTGATAAGGCCCATGCAGAGAAAAGAGAGCCCGTGACATTTAGAAAACAAGCTATCAAGAGGTATACAACTATTTCATTCATTCAATCACTGCACAACAATCTTCTAAGTTTTTCAGTACTCTTATTCCTTTCACAATGCTTACTTGACGGCCACAACCAATCCTATGATCAATTCTTGTTATAAATAAATAAATAAAAACAAGGGTTAGTTAAGACATGCCATGTTAGCATAATAAAATATTATTAAATAAAAATGTAATTTATAAGATTAATCACTTAAAAAAAATACTAATTTAATTGGCTTAGCTGACTTTGGTAGAAGTTGCAATCGCATGATACAAAGACATAAAATGAGTGGTTTGCGTGTCTGCAGAGCGATGTTTCAACCGAATGGAAATACTCCACCACCATCAAAAAGTGTGCAAGCAATAGCATCATCATGATCGATAATGATAGCCTGAGATGGTTTGTGGTTATCAACAAATAACTTTCGCTTTCTTTCATTAGAAACTAAGGATTTGTTCTTTGGCAATATATACACCCCAAAAGGGAAAGCAAGATTTATCTCATTAGTGAATTAGCGTGAGAACCACGAATTTCTCTTCTTTGTTAAACAATCAAATAGATTATAGATTTGGCATACGTTCAGTTCTAGCTAAGATTAAACCCGTTAAGATTGTGACACAAGAAACATCTATTTCAATTGAAACTGAACTAATACCCTCACTCGATTATGGTAGAACATATTATGAGATTTGATTATCATCTACGATTTTGTATTTTTCTGTTCTATTATGAGTTACATAATCTTTCCATAATCTTATGATTTTCTTCATGCTCCTACGGGAATGAGTGGACTTGATTGGGGCACCAACGATAGAAAACGAACATTTCCATAAAACATGCAGCATATTTAGACAAGCAAGTTCAAAATGCACAATAATTAGAGTATATAGTGTGATCTTATCCACCCCTACACATTATTAATGCACAAATGTGGGTGCATGGTTCCACACCTTTCTAAATACGGATTTGGATCGGTGCAAAGGAATTTTTTAGAATCGTTCATTTAAAATTATAGTTGGATCTATATGGTCCGTGTGTAAAGATCCAATTATAATTTTAAAAAGTACGAATAAATGATATAGCTGTGGAAAATCAATGGCTGAAAATGATCTGCCAAGTCACATCAATGTAAGGAAGAAACGTGTACAGTGGATGAGCACAATGCCAAGGAGTATTGGAGTCATGACCCATTCCCTTCAATTGGACCCACCAAACCCAGTGCTTGGGAAAAACGAAGCCACTGAAAGGACCCTGCCAACTCCACACTGCTTTGGCAAAGTTTGGACTTTGGATGAGTCGATCGATCAACGACCTTTAACGGACACTCATGCTTCCCAGATAAAATAATCGAATGGTTTAGATTAGATTTGACCTAAAGTTGAGGGACCCAGTGGGGCAGAATCTAAGGGAACAAGGCTCACATGGGAGAACGTGCCCTCTCTAGTAAAAGATGTCCATGTCAGCAAATTGACGGATAGTACGGACCCATGTGGGCTGCAAAATTCTATATATATATATTAAAAGGAATTTTTTTTTTTAAGGTAAGACTATATACATAACATACTCAATCAAACTAACAAAATAATAAAATTAAAAATTAAAAATTAAACTAACACTCAATTTGTAATAGAACTTATCGGTATATGTCTCTCTAAATTAATGATACGTGAATGAGATAAGAGTGTAACAATTATAGGGTTAAATCACTAATTATCTTAAAATGTTTAAGTTAATATGAAATAATAATTATTTAATTAATATTTTAACACTTTTTTAAAAATGTGGGTTCAAATTTTTCTTCAATAAATAAGATTTATTAAGTAAAATATTTAATTTAAAAAAAATTACAAAGACAATTTTCAAACTTTCCACTATGGGCAGAGAGGGTAGACATAGAACACTATAGATTCAAATTATTCATCGACTTTCCCAATATAGATAGGGATAAATGGATAATGCTTGTGCCAGAATTGTCAGCCTCCAACGACCAAGTGCATTAGAAAGAATTGTCCGTCGATCTCCTCATCTCCCCCTCCCCCCTCCCTACGTTATACTCTGTTTTCTTTCAATGGATTATTTCAATCTTATATCTTTATCTTTAAAAAAAAAAAAAAAAATCTTCCAAAACCAATGTAATTCAATCATGTAAGCATGAATAAATAAACAAATAAATATATGATCATCAGTGAAAAAATAATCATTTTTCAGTGCTTTCAACGCCCTCATAATGATAGGCAAACGGGTTAATTATGAATGTTGAAACAAATATTAATTAAAGGGGAAATTAAACCTATTTGAACGATCGACCATAATAAGTAGATGCAAAAGAAGTCAGAAGGTGTTTGTGTGATGGAGAAAGAAAGTTGGGGAGTATACATTTTCAGCGCAACACCGACAGAAAAATTTCATTGAGAAAGTGTCGGTGTACAGTAAATAATGCAAGATGATCAGAAAATAATGTGTTTTGGGGTTTTTTTTATTTATTACAAAAATTGTTCGGTAAAAATTATTTTTGTATTTCTAAGAGTGTTTTGTGTTTAAGTTATTTGTTAATTTTTTTTTTTTTTTTTTTTTTTTTAGAGTTAATAATTTTTTACACGAATCGCGAATCCTATATAAATCAAACACAAAATTAGTAGGTGAAACTTGAAGGGTATGACCCGTTTACTTAAATAAGTCAATTTAGGATTAACTTATATAATTTGATACATATACCTCAACATAACTCCAACGTGATACGCGAACATGAGCAAATGTGTCAAATGAAAAGTAATTGAGTGCGTGCCATTCTAAAACCCTAGCCAGCTCAATAAGTTGACCAAAACACATAATAATCCACTAATTATGACTCTACCGCCTTAACAATGTTCCCCTAATTTTCAGGCAAATAAAGAAAAAAAAGGGTAGAAAGAGATTCTGACAGAGAGCTTGCTTGACGGCAATGACGGCCAAACTTACTGGATTGGATTTTTGGACCTCCCTCTAAAGTCTAAACCATAAATCATGGGGTTGGTGGCCCCAAGCATATTGTTTAATTTAATCAGGCTCTTTAACCCTCTTTATTTATTACTATTATTTTTTTTCGGATAAATTAATTTTGTTTTTTAGAACCAGAAAAGAGAAACAGGTATGAGTATCAACAAGATCAAATTTGGTCCGTTTTATTCCCTATATAAGCACACCACCACCTCCCAACTTCCTCACAACCGTTTGCTCTCTGCCTAGCTAGCTAGTCTCTTCTCTTCGTGTATTTCTTGCCATTAATACACAGATCAGAAGACAATGGCAATTCCACTGATCATCACTCTTTTCTTACTTTTTGCTCTTCTAGCTCCAATCTCCATAGCCTCCCCAGTTCAAGACCCAGAATTAGTAGTACAAGAAGTACACAAGTATGACACTGAAACCTTTGAATAGTTAGTTAGTTAATGTACGTATCATGCTGATTAATATATTACTATGTGTCATTAATTTTCCAATTTGGTCTTCTTTTTTGATGGTTGCAGGAGCATCAATGCCTCGTCTAGGAGAAACTTAGGCTACCTCTCTTGTGGATCCGGGAATCCCATCGACGATTGCTGGCGGTGCGACCCGAATTGGGAGAAAAACCGCCAGCGGTTGGCGGATTGTGCAATTGGGTTTGGGAAGCATGCCATTGGTGGCAGGGATGGAAAAATATATGTGGTGACAGACTCCGGTGACGATAACCCTGTGACCCCCAAGCCTGGCACTCTCAGATATGGTGTGATCCAAGACGAGCCTTTGTGGATCATTTTCAAAAGCAGCATGACTATCAAGCTGAAGGAGGAGCTGATCATGAATTCGTTCAAGACAATCGACGGTCGTGGAGCAAGCGTGCACATTGCCGGGGGGCCATGCATTACTATACAGTACGTGACCAATATTATTATTCATGGCGTTAACATTCATGATTGCAAGCAAGGAGGGAATGCTTATGTGAGGGACTCTCCTGGGCATTATGGGTGGAGGACTGTATCGGACGGTGATGGAATTTCAATATTCGGTGGAAGCCACGTGTGGGTGGATCATTGCTCGTTGTCAAATTGCCGTGACGGGCTAATTGATGCGATTCATGGATCCACGGCGATAACCATCTCTAACAATTACATGACACATCATAACAAGGTGATGCTCTTGGGGCACAGTGATTCCTACACAAAAGATAAAGACATGCAAGTCACCATAGCCTTCAACCATTTTGGAGAAGGGCTTGTGCAAAGGATGCCAAGGTAATTAATTAATTAAATTAAATTTAAGTTCATCATGATCGATCAAAGAATTAAGTTTAATTGGGTGTAATTAACAGAATGATCGAATTTGTTTGCAGATGTAGACATGGTTATTTCCATGTGGTGAACAATGACTACTCCCACTGGGAAATGTATGCAATTGGTGGCAGTGCTGCTCCAACTATAAACAGCCAAGGGAACAGATTCCTTGCTCCCAATGACAGATTCAACAAGGAGGTGAGAGAAGTACTGAGAACTATATATTCAATCAGAATCACCTTAATTTAAGCTTGATATATATATGGATATATTCAAATGACTAATGGGAAGAAGGTGACTAATTTGCAGGTAACTAAACACGAGAGTTCACCACAGAGCGAGTGGAAGAAATGGAATTGGAGGTCGGAAGGAGACCTGCTGTTGAACGGTGCTTTCTTCACTGCTTCTGGGGCAGGAGCATCTTCTAGCTACGCCAGGGCATCGAGCTTGGGAGCAAGACCATCTTCGCTCGTCAGTGCAATCACAGCCGGAGCGGGTGCACTTGGGTGCAAGAAGGGCGCGCGTTGCTGATCGATGATCATGAGTGGCTCTTGACTAGGACTTAATTAGGAGAGCCCAAGGTCAAAGGTGACGGTAAAACGACAAGAAGTACGGAAGGAAAAAGAACAAGACAATTAGGATCCAAGTTCTTGTATATTAACTTTATGAAAGTGTTATATAATCGTTGTTCATTAATGAAATGAGCCTTATATACATCTAATCTCTCTCTCTCTCTCTCTCTGCTCGATCCCCATTATTGGTCCACATGGGTTCTCGTCACATGGGGATGAGCCAGTGTGTCTGCACTGAGCTAACGTGGGAGAAAATAAATGTTATTAATGGGGCCATGTGTTTGGGGCTCACATTTCAACTGCAGGTGTGTTTCTCTGGAAACTTACAGGAGCAGCCCATAGATAATAGATTAGAAAGTTGTTGCCGGGAAGTAACTCCCCAATACCACTATTCTATCCAACCATCACGAAGCAAATGCCCCTACCATGTAAAAGGGATTTGTCTCTCCGACAAGTGCAGTTGCCATAAATGTACACCGCCAATCAACATAATGGCCAACAGTAACACCATTCCGTCAATAAATACCAAGTCTAGGGTCGACACAGATAGAGTTTGCCTTGGCTTCAAATTTCAATCAACGAAAATGAGTAATGTTAACTCTTTCATACCGACTAACGTGGGAGATAACTAGAGATAAGCCAAACTAGTAGATAGAATCATAAAAAGGAAGGAGGAAAATGCAAGCATGGGACCATTCTCTTTGTAGGTGTCACGAGTTCTCCCTATTTTTTAATCGATCATGTATTACATTTAGAAACGCACAACATCAAGGGATAAAGAACTCTATAAAGAAACAGCATGCAAACAATATTTAATATTATAACAATGAGAAATTATAAAAATCATTCTCCATTTTATCTTTAATCTATTTCTGCACTGTGGATGAGTGAATCTACTATAGAATTTGTGAAATTCCCAGATCTAATGATAATTTTTTTTAAAAAAAAAATTAGTTAAAAAATGATAGAAAAAATTATGTGCAACATATCTATAGTACAAATAGGTACATGAGTTCATCCACCGACAGTAGATCCTTGTCCTCTAATCTTTTTGTCATTAATCGTCGTCTGTGAAGAACTTTGTCGATTATGTTGTATGTCGATCCATTTAACCTTGGTTTTTCACTCTTACGTGGCAGAGTCGGTTTGAAAAGAAAACCGCCCGCGAGGGAGGGATGAATAACATGTGGACATAATTGAGTACTTCAGTTCTGCTGTTAGTTCTGGGCACAAGCAACACGCTTTGGGGGACAACGACAATATCAGACCCCATCACTGTGCTGAACACAGTTTGTGCTCCATCCGATTTTCTTTTTGGATGCAATGTCTAAACCTTAGCAACATGATCTCTCTCTCTCTCTCTCTCAGAAAGTATCAACAATAGACAACCTACTTATGTTAACAACTTTCACCCAAACAAGGAAACGATTGGAGCCAATTTGATGAACTAATCAACGAAAGCTAAATATAAGTTGAACTTCTTCGAACCACTCAAAAAACAGCTCATCCTTCCAACTTTTGCACAACGTACGAAAGAACGCAAAATCTGTGGTTCTGGAACATGCAATACTATTTTAAGTATTTAAAAAATTATTGGTGTCAACTGTCAAGCCAGACAATCGCCGGCGCATTATTTAGCGCATACATCATCGCACCATCTCATAATCAGCATTTCCCGTGGGTTGCACCATGTGAGTACAAATTATCGGATGTGTGCAATAGAGAGCAATAGAGAGGAGAGAGAGAGAGAGAGAGAGAGAGAGAGGGGGCATGAGACCTCAAGATGCAAACACATGTCAATACAACAGCAGAAGTTGACAGGGATGGCCATCAGTTGATTAACAAAAAGGAACAGCAAAATCAACCCATTAACCACAAGAGAAAGCGTACTGCAATTTCAATCAAAGGCACTCCAAAATCTATGAGCAACAAGTTTCCATCCAAGAGAACATTATGGTCTCAGAGTCACTCGAGACACCAAATAAAACCAACAAAATACCCGAGAGCTCAAGTGACGCAGAATTATAGAGCTTAGACCTGGACATATCAGTATTCAGAAGGTGAGATAACATCGTCAATTTTCAGTATCATCTTGACAACTTGAGTTGCCAGCAGGATCTGCTGCTGCTTCCCAATCAGAGTCTCGAACACATTTTGCTCACGCATGTCATTGGTGCCAACATCATTGCAATCTATTCCACAGTAGGGATTGTTCTCCTGCATATTAAATCCAAAATGATGATCACAATCGTTTCCATAATGCAATGCTACGATTGCCCTACAGTTACACTCCTGGTGCACGGGGGAGAGGAAACCAGAACCATCAGGACAGAATAAAATTAAAATAGTGTTCCATTTACCTTAATTTGCTGTGACTTCACTACAGATAGCGTTTCAATGGGTTGGAGTCCACTATTCTCCGCAAGTGCCATGGGGATAGCATCCAAAGCATCAGCGAATGCTCTGATAGCATACTGCAGATGAAAGGACGAGATGGTCAGTACAACCTATTAATCAAAATGATAGGATACCAAGAGAAACAGGCATACCTGCTCAACTCCTGGATATCTATCTGCAGCGGCCTCTACAGCAACTGAACAAGAAATCTCAGCTGAGCCACCACCATACACAATAGAATTGTTGCGAATGAGATTCCTTGCAACACACAAGGCATCATGGATGCTGCGCTTTGTCTCCTCTATCATCATTTTGTTACCTATTGCATTATTTAACACCAAAACATGGAATGAGATCATCAAATGCATTAAATATCATTCATTCTCAGTTTTTCCCTCTACTTTATATTTCCATTCGTTCTTATTTGTTGACAACTATCCTAACAAGTTGAAAGTGAGTAGCCTCCTTTCATAATATAATACATCATGCTTCATATCTACACATAAGTTCACATATGATGCTGCCGAAATAGATATAAACTAGATCATTCACAGCTATAGTTCAGAGCTTTTTCTCTGGATAACTAGGAGCATTATTGACAAAGAATTATAATAAGCTAAGATTATGATTGCAAAAGTAACAGGGCACAAAACATAAACGTACCTCCACGAATAAATACGGTTACAGCCCTTGAATTTGCACAATGTTCAATGTACAACATTCGATCTTTCGTTGTACCAAATGATTTTTCTTGAACCAAACCAGCCTATAAAAAATGTAAATAAAAGTTTTAGGGTCATAGAGAAGCAATGTTGGAAGATTAACTTATGTGAATCAAGCAAAATGTGAGAAACATAAACTGCAAGTTCAGTATCATTGTGAAAAACACCATGAGGTACAAATTAAGAAAAATATTTTATCAATGATGTCTTAAATCTATTCATATAAAATTATCTCTCCACAGTTGTTCCCATCTAACAGCAACTTCATCTATGAACTGAGACTATGTCACAGTAGGACAATAATATGCATTTCCATTAGTTTCAGAAAATAAAACATATGTAGCTCTACATACATTATACAATCAGAGCACTAGCAGGAACAACATCGATAATAAAGGAGGAAGAAATACCTTTCCCAACTTTTCTGGGGTCAATTCTTGGAACCTTGGCACAATTCTTCCACCTACAAAGACGCCAACACCATTATTTGATGGTAGATAAACAAGGAAAAACTGTAGAATCCACAAAAATTTCCAATGTGATCTCTCAAAATATATAAATGCATTACATCAGGAGTTGAAAAAGGAAAAAGCTTAAACAAGACAAACCTGTAGCTATTGCTATCAGTTCTAACTCCACACCACCGACCCATCTGACAGCCGGCAAGTTCCTGTGCATCAACAAATGATTTGCTTCATCATCGAACCCCCATTGACAGATAACCAAGGTAGCACCAACATCCTGCAACTCACTAAATCAGACTTCCCCTAACCCATAGGCATGGTGACAAAAATAAAGATATGCACCTGGAAAAAGCATTTTGATTTGTATATCATGAAACCCAAGTAAACCAGCTTAAGGAAGAAAGAAGAAACTTAAATTCACAAATTTAGTAGATTCCAGAGGAGAAAAAAACTACCAAAAAAAAAAAGTAAAATAAGATAAAATAAAATAAAATTGTCATAGAGGTTGGAAAAAGGTTTTTAATGCTAAAGATTCTATTGAACTTCACATTGCTATCCCACCTTGCATTTTTGAACCATATCATCAAAATACTTCTGTTCTTGCAAGCGTAATGTCTGGAACTTTTCCACCGTATCAATATCGACCTTATGTTTAGTCTTTGGCTTCGGTGGCTCAAAGGGGCAAGTCAAGATCGCAATTTTTGCATCTTCAATTTGCTTTGGCATCTGTGGATGGCTCATATCCTTGTCAACAACAATTCCGTATATTAGCTCAGTATCTTCCAACTTACCCCCTACTTTCCCATCTACTTTTATTAAGTCTAGGCGAACATCCTTCCTCTCTAAATCAGCCACAGCAAGAACTGCTTTAACAGCAATCTCAGCCAAACTGCGCTTGCATCGATTGACACTGCAATATAATGTAAAAGGCATCACATGCACAGTACATAACAGATAAAAGATACACCATCAAAAAAGTTCCATAAATGTTATCGACCACCATTGCCCTTCCTTGAATGCCAATTTTAGGGTCAAAATTTTTCATTTAAAATAAAAAAATTAACAAAAAAAAAAAAAAAAAAAGAACTTCCTCAATGTAATATGAGAAAAGCTGGCAGAGCGCTTCTAACCACTTCAAGTGCCACTATAATGCGCTCAAAAACTTCCTTTTGACATCCTCCGTCAATAATAAAGCAGATTAAAACAACTGTGTAAAACTTGGGAACCATTTACCGACTACAGATCAGGCCTGGCCCATACAACTAGTTACCATAAAATAAAAACTAGATAAATATGACTTGGCTAGTCACATCTTGGACATCAGCTCCAGTTCGCTGGGCCTTTCATAAATGCAGAAGTTAATGCATTTTCACTGCTATATTGATTGCTTCCGTAGCTACTAAGAAGGACATCTCTGTCAACTTTCCAGTCATAACATTTGCCCACTGGACATCAGCTCAAGCTCATTGGGACTGTGCCCATGAATCATGATTCATAAAAAATAAAAAATAAATCTGGAGGTTTGTGGCAAAATTTACATGCAACATTAGGAAAAAAAAAATTTAAACAATTAGTGAAATTCACCAACCAGTGGCAAAACCATGAAAACTATGACATGGCTTTGCAACATCATATGCATTACCACAATTTGGTTGGCGAAAAATGAAAAGGACAAGCAAATGAATATCACAGTTTACTCATATATTGAACATAAAAAGGCAATACATGAGAGCCAGTACAAACACATTTTAGTGTTGCAATTTTGTGTTTCTTCTTTTTCTTTTTCTTTTATTCTTTTTCTGAGCAATGCTAGTTGCAATTCATCACCAATAACTTCCTAAAAAGAAGAGCAGAATAGGAGCATGAAAGTAGACCATAATATTCAAATTCAGACAACACCAGAGACAGGAGCCATTAAATAGCATAATGGTGAAGAAAATGCCATACTGATGCCACAAAGGCACTGCCAAGCATGGTGCTGAAACTAAAAAAGAGCATAAACCGAACTTACATCTTCGAGGACAAAGTAGTCATGCAAGTTTGAACCAAAGGCTCAATATTTGACACTCCAAAATCGTACTTCTGAGCAATACGGTCCAAATGCTCAACAGCTATCCTTGAGGCCATCTCATAGCCCTCTGCAATCCGAATGGGATGAATACCGCGTTCCAAGAGCTGCTCAGCCTGCTCCAGAAGTGCACCAGCCATGACAACAACTCCAGTCGTGCCATCACCAATCTCATAATCCTGACTCCGGGACAGTTCAACCATCAGCTTTGCAATTTGATTGTCCACATCCATCTGCTCCAAGATTGTTGCACCATCATTGCCTGACGACAAAGAAAATAACAGGTAAGAGACACCCAAAACAAAATAAATAAATAGATTAAAAGATTAAAAAAATTACTGAAATCTTCTCATTTCTACTTCCTAATGCAGGCGACGCAATAAAATCAAAACACCAACAGAACAAAGGATAGCAGTAGTCTAGAGGGCACACCCTCAAACCAAAACCCTAGAGGGACACCCTTAGTGGTCTCTTGCGGATTCATGAAGACTTAGCAGTCTTCATTCAGGGATTTCACTTGGAAATGATTTTACCCAAAAACAAAAACAAACAAAAAAAGAGCATTTTCTTCAGAATATTGTTCAAAAAGGGTTATTCCCAGTATCCAGAGGAAAAGGTGATAACAGAAGGGACCCTAGAAGCTCAAACCTCGACAGAAAATTAGAGGAACCACTTAAATCTTCTGCTCCAGCCCGGTTCCATCCAAATCAAATCCCTCAACTATGG
The DNA here is from genome assembly GCF_901000735.1 of Corylus avellana. Taxonomy (NCBI): domain Eukaryota; kingdom Viridiplantae; phylum Streptophyta; class Magnoliopsida; order Fagales; family Betulaceae; genus Corylus; species Corylus avellana. The sequence continues at coordinate 34,734,785 of NC_081544.1, read as the reverse complement.
ACCTATACCCTCAAATAATCGTAGGAAATGACACTAAAGCACACATCACTTCCTCACTGACTAGTTGCTATGGCACATAGCGCATACATAGATCTACACAAGCCATTTTCCCTACTCAAGTAACCAACTAATTCAGATCAAGTGCCTATAACATCAATAGCAAATTAAAACTTCGAAATTCGCTAATTGAACAAAAACACTGAGCGTAGATAGACATACTGATGGTGACGTCGCCGTCAGGGCTCTGGAGCATCTTGTCCATGCCCTTGGGGCCGAGGGACGTGCGGAGAATGCGAGCGACGGCCTTTCCCGCCGAAATGTTGGCCTTCTGCGCATCCAACCCTCTCAGCCTCGTCTTCTGCTCCTGCTCCCTTATTATTATGAACGGCCTCCCGAAATCGTCGAACGCCAGCGCCATTTCTCACCTACCAAAGATGGAAATGAGCGATGTGCGACGGTGGTGAGGATCAGCGTGAAAGTTGAAGAACCTTCGAGAGGTGCGCGCTGTGTAGAAGAGTGGAGGGGTTCACTAGCTCCCTCTGGTTTTTTGTTTTTCAAAGCCCTAACTCGTACTAGTTATACCGCTTCCTTATTAGGGTTTGGGTCTGGACTCTGGACCGCTTCTGTGTATGGGCCGTGGATTGTTGTGTGAGCCTGCTTCTTAAGGTTGGTTTAGATTTTAAAACGCACAGTTTCATCATCAATTTTTAAAAATGTAGTTGAGTGCTTGGTTGAATGATCTCGCTTACATGCTGTTATTTTAATAACAGCATGTATGCTGTAATTTAATCAACGGTTTAGATTGAATCTTAAAATTGACTTACATTTAGAAGCATTTAATAGGAAAGAGAAAATGAAGAGATATTTTGAAAAATTCAATCTTGACCGTTGATTAAACTACAGCATACATGCTGTTATTTTAATAACAGCATGTAAGCCAAATCCGGTTGAATCATAGTTTGGCCTTTAAACTCGTGCGTTTTTAAAAATACACCCTTATACATACGATTTGAAAACCATAAATTTTTCTTCCTTTTCAAATTTAATTTTTTAAAAAATACACTCTCAAACAATACATTTTTTTCGATTTAATTTAAAATCACAGTTTTTATTTACAAAATCGCAATGTCAAATGCACTCTTACAAATTCATGTGGCATGACAATTCATATTTTATAAAATAAGTGTCATACACAATAATCTATATTTTAATGATTGACATGATAAGTATCGTGTAGATTGTCGCGTCAGTTTATAAATATGATGTGCTGGATGAATTGCAAGGCAATAATATATATTTTAATAGTTGACGTAATAAATATAATGTAGACAGTCATATAAATTTGTAAAAGATTTGTTGTACCCCAAACTATATTCGCACTAAAATTACATGATATGTCTTTCTTATCAAAAGACACTCAATGGCTATAATCAAAAGTGGAGAAAATATGGGCAAGTACTAAAGGATATAAAGGTCGTGTTTAACAAATTAAAGCATTGGGAGATTCGTTACACTCGAAGAATAGCTAATTGGGCAGCCCATGGTCTTGCCAAGGGCAACAACTAGAGAAGTCATGAATAAGGTATGGATTGCCACATGATAAAATTAGAAAATTAGGCTTATAAAATTAGACATATATAATGAATTAATTAGTTGGGCATGAAAAATTGTCAACCCAATAATTAGCACCAAATATCTAGTGAACGAGAAACAGCAATTGCATCACCAACTCCAAGACAACCAACGATTTAAACTAAAAATGACGTAAGCTTAACTGAGATTAGCATTTAATTAACAAACTCTCCCACCCATCCATGGCCTTCCTCACAGTACTCCGCAACCAACGACCCTACCCGCACTCCACGCCCACCATTCTTCCCTAATTGCAATATCCCTCCATATATCAACCCCTCCCGGCCTCCTCATTCTCCCTCACCTGCGGTGATTCTCTAATTAACCACACTAGAGAACTACTGCATTCCCTGCCTATCTTCTTCAAAACATTCACAAAAGGCTATATATATCGATCGTTTGATTGATCAAACCAAACATGGCGCGCCAAGTTATGGTTCTTCTTCTGGTTGTCTTCGCCATTGCCGGGCTGGCTTTGGTTTCTTCAGCCCCAGCCTCCACCCCCACCTCTACTCCTGCCACTGGCCCATCCTCGGACGACATCGGAAACTCCGATGGACCAAGCGGTGAAGAAGTGGCTGAGGCCGCCCCAGTTGGAGAACCTGTGTCTGTTGAAGCTTTCCCTCCTAGCGCTGATCAGGCTTCGAGTCCTGGGCCTGCTGGTGGCGCCACCTCCCTCAAAGCTGTCGGCGTCGTTGGAGCCGTGGTGGCCGGTGCTGTTGCTGCCTTCTTCTCCTTCTAAGCTGCATACATGATACATAGCCAATAATATGAGACTTACGTAAAGAGTAGTGATTGATGTGCGTCTCTGATTGTAATTTTCTTAGACGTTAATTTGTGTGGTGATTCATGGAATGAATTCCGGATAAAGCGTCATCAAAAAAAGAATAGATTTCCGAATAAAAGAAAAATGGAAATGTGAATTTCAAAGGATGACATTTTTGTTAATTAGTATTTACAAATTGTGCTAGTGGTTCCACAAAATCTAAATAAAAGTTTCTTCTTTTCTTTATTTTTATTTTTATTTTTTTATTTTTTGTGTCCCCTTTTAATCATTGAATTAATTCATATGATATGATACTTGTTCACTTTTATAGTTGAATTTTTTTTACATGAAATGTGACCAAACGATTTGAAATATTATAATTATTATTTGCATTTAATCCTAATAATCATATAAATAATCCTGTAAGGACACAAATTTCAGGAAATTTCTGTCCGTCCTGTAACATTCTTGGTCATTCGATGGATTTAATTTCTGTGGAACAAAAAAAAAATGTAATAGGGAAATCAATTATATTTCTTTGCATTGGATAATCAATGCTTTCTCTCTACTCAACCTGGCATTAAGTAAAGACATGCGCACAAAACGTATTAAAAATTACATTATCTATATAACTTTGTAGGCTTACAAATATCTTACTTTTAACTCCATGTATCAAGAGTAGGCGAGCGGAGATATTTCATATCTTTGAATTTTTCACATTATTCTCCTTTTATTATCAATTGGGTAGGTTAACAACTACCCCAAAATACTAATATGTCAATCCCAATAATATTTTTTAAATGCCTTAGATTTCACAAATTTAACAATAAATTTGTTATTATATATATATAGTAAATTCGTTGTCACGTTAAATGTCGTAGCACTATTTAAACCGTTAACAACAATAACATCTCAAATAAATGTGGAAGATATAGAAAACAGTTTAGTCACTGATCATATGAGATAAGGTTTAAAAGTTGAGATTATTGGCGGAAAAACTTCAAATTAATCCTAATGACAAGAAGTTATATATAAACACAGCTGGTACTTCTCCTGCACTTTACTCCATGCCCTTGTAGAACGGTTGCAAAAGTTGATGTCTACCCTTTTGCGCCATTTACTCTTTGTGGCTTAAATGCCCTTTAGACTTGTACTGGTATTCTAATATAATGGTTGAAAACATCTTCCGATACAATTTTGTCAATGTACTTCTCATGTGTTTAAGAAACACACGACAATTTTATAGGACAATTTTATAGGCCAAGTTGGAGAAAACTACCAAATCGCGTTTTGAGGGGATTTTAGGCGAAAACTGTCCCCCACTTGATGCTTAACTTATGCCTATCTTACTACTTATGGCCACAACCTTTAAAAACTAAAGGGGAGAAAACAAAAGGCTCCCACTTTTATAAGCACGATTCAATCCAACAGAAAAGCCACGAAATATGTTGTACGAGGATGGTGATAAGAGCTTGAAAAGTAAAATGCTTACAAGTTAATTATACATTTAAGAACTTTTAGTCCCAACCAACATATCAATCAAAAAATCAAGTAAACTACGCATCTTCAACCACATCAAAAAGTCACCTGCTGAACACACAGAATTACTTGGATTGTTTTTTATTTTTCGGTAAGTCCAAGGGAGCACCCCATGTATGATAGCAAATAGAATAGAAAATCCATAAATAAACCCCCTTTGTTTTGTGGTAATCAGCATAGACCAGATCAAAACCTAAACACAGTAACCAAAGAGGCACAACAACTACAATGTGACTCATGTGAGTCATAGCATTATAGGTAAGGATAATTAGTTCAATATAAGGAATGCAACTTTCTCCTTTCCCATACAAAATAAAAATTAAAAATAATTAACAAATCCGAAAACCCACCAACGAAAACCAAACCAAAATGATAACCAAGCTCAATTACACCATTACTGGCAGATTAATTCAGTAACAAATTCTAGTAAAAAAGATTCTCTTAACAAAATAACACCACAAAAAGAGGGGGATAGATGAAGAGACTGGATAAGCGACACTGAAGCTTCCAACAAAGAAGAAGTTGTGAATAAAAACCTTGTAAGCTTTCATTGAGCAAGTAGTACCAATCAGGAAAAACACACTGAAGCAAGTCGCTGAGCAAGCACACCTCCATCAAAGATGATGCAGTCCTAACAAAACTACTAAAATAACATGATCCAGTTTACATTATTGGGATACATTCCAAATCCCATTTAAACAAACAGGACAAGAACACTTACAAATTCTAAACCCGTTAGTACAAAAGAAACTGCTTCACAGATAAAACGAAATACATATAAAAGGTTAAAACAAAAGGTACACAAGGAGCAGCACCATGCCAAGCAACCAAAAATCTTCAGGTCCCGAGTCTATTATACTGTAGCATCAATACACGACTCCTGAGTCCTGACCCTAAACCCAAGTAATCCTCACAGTTTACATAATACAATTAAAGAATAACTCTGAAATCCTTTCTGCTTTCAGGGACATTGCCTCAACAGAAACAGGGTTGTACAAATTTTACAATGACCAATTACAATTGAAACAGTGACCATATGTTACAATGGACTAATAGCTCGACCCTGACTCTCCTAACGTGAAGAACAAACATTATCAGTTACAATACATCAAGTATGGGCCTACGAAACTTTTACAAGCTCAGAGATAGAACCAATACAGTCAAACAACAAAAGAGACCGTTACACATTGTGGCCTAATACATAAAGTCAACTTTACACAAGATTGTGCTTTACATAGACTTATCAAAAAAATAAAAAGGTATTGTGCTTTACAGAGAGACCGACAGACATGGTGATTGTATCCACAAACTGTACACGAATATGCAACTATTTGAAATATTTGTAAACTCAACTCTTTCTAGACATTTCTTGCAGGAGCACAATTTACAGATTTTTAGATGGTATAAGGCTACTTTTGCACACTTGGCAGACCAAAGCCATCACCAGAGGAATCCAATAAAGGCACCCATTTAACACATCTTCCTCCATGAAACCAGCACAGGCTGATTCAACCATGAAAACAAAATGTTGCCTACTCCACTCCCTGGATATAATGATAAAAAGAAAACCCCCAGGTCAATAGACATGGAATAAAATAATCTGCGAAAGACGCCATCCATCTCAATCACTCAATATTACCGAAATATATTAGAAACAGAAACAAATCAAAATCTGAAAGCAAAAAAACTCAAGTATCCCCTATTCCATTTATTATACAGCCCTATGCCATTGTACCTCTATGAGATGCAATACTTAGAACTATCACCCTCAACTCCATATTCCCAGTCATATCTATAGTTGCAGACTGTAGTTCTTGCATGCTAGTAAAGAGCTTACAGCTTTACTCTAGGTAACACCAACATCCTAAGTACTTTCGTTCAATGTAACACACCACAAAAAAGAGGTTGAAGAGGATTGGCTGTCAGTCATGAATCAAGATTTGAATATCAACAATATTTGAGAGTGATGCCTCATGACCACATCCACCACAAACAGAAAACAAGTTGATAGTGTTATTTGATGAAGATTATAACTAGAACCATTCTTCACCTGCTAGCCACATGGCTCACAACTTGCTACTACAATTTTTTGCTCTTATTGGCAGAAACATGTTGACAATTATGTCTCCAAGAAAGCAAAATAGCACAAGATATTGAGTGAAAATACTCAGCATGTAATTTGATTGAGGAAAGGATACCATGTGAATCTACTTTAATTTACTCTACTATACAGGCCACAAAGCACGAAGCAGGGAACTCTTTGGCCATGGGTTAAAACTGACGTCCAAGCTGTTGAAAAAAAAGGGGCTTTCCTTGCATACCATTCAAGCTCTAATAAGAGGACAGTTTACAACATCAGCTCTACAATTAGTTTCTAAGACCATAAAGTCAATTTGAAGCATTAGCAAATTTTGGCTTTTGGGGAAAAGGAATATCAGAGTTTAAACCCTAACACCAGCCTATGGGATCAGATGGAAAGTTGGAAACAGTGGCTCAAGCTATACTAATGGTTGGGTTAAACAAGGCCATAACATACTTCATTTTGATTATTCCTGAGATATTAATAACTAACATACTAATAGAGTCTCACTACCCTAAACAATACTGGCAACTTCCTTTTCACCTACCATACACCTAAAACAAAAGCCAAGCTGAAACTTACTCAAACCAACAGCAGCTAGACACACCAATCCTTGAATTACTCAGATTTTTCTTACATGCATAAGAAACATAAGAATCAGCTTGACATAGCTATTACACCAACAATAAAAAATTCTAAATGAACGAATTATATAACACTTACAAGTACAATTAAAATTGAAATCAAAACAAAGTAGTAGAGGTATACTGAATTGCCATAAAAAGTCAACCAGCAACATGAGTTAAAAAAAGAAAAGATATCATATAAGAAGTATAGAACTTAAACTTCATACTACTATGTGCATCTACCAAAGGCTAAATTATCCATTTGAAAAACAAAATTAACTTCATTCAAAGCATATGAATGATGAACTCTCAATCTTATAAACCAGCAAGAAGGTTTCAAGTGTACCAATATCACAGTTGAAGAAAGCAATTGTCTGGAAGATAGATATTAGCATAACACCAATGGGATACCTAGTGGAGGATACCAAGAGTAAAACCCATAAAGATATCCACATTGGTATTCCATTGAAAGTTAATCAATCGTTTTTTCAGCACACAAATACTAAGCATCTAATGAGTTCGGTAGCATGCAGTACGAAAGCAATGGAAATTTAGTTCTTCTCTCCAACCAACACAAGTAGAACTTACTTCTTCCCTCAAGGAAGCCACACTCTGAATGTGGGGCCGCTGAGAACCAGAGAGAATAGGATCCAAGGGAGAAAATCTACAACTGAGAACATAGATTGTGAGGTCTCATAAGACCTGCCAAAGAAGATGACATCATGCTTGTGTCACTCTGATGGCAAGCGTCTCCTTTTTCCATAATCAACATCCCTAGATCGAGACCTGCGATCTTCCTCCGGCACCGCTCGGGACCTGCTCCGAGGTCTTGAAGAAGACTGCCCTCTGTCCCATTCATCCTCATAACCCACGTCACGTTCTCTTGGCCGATGGTCTCGATAACTATCTTTCTCTTCCCTATACCGGTGTTCCCTGGGCTCCCTTTCAGACCTGTCCCAGTCCTGTTCCCTCTCTTCACGAGGCCTCCTCTCAGAGTTTCCTGACCAGTCACGCTCAGATCCCCGTTCTTTTTCCCTAGAGGCAGCACTTGACCTCACTCCTTTTTCATTATTTGCCTCACCATACCCATATTCAGAAGCACCATCATCACCACCATAGCTTGACTCCCTCGTCCTTCTACCATGTTCTTCTCCTCCCCATCCACCCATGTTCGTGTCATTCCACATCCCAGGATGATGACCATCCATTCCAGCAGAACCCATCATTCCCATTCCATTAGCTGCCATTCCCCGACCAAAGAAGGCTGGGTTGACATGAGGTGCCACACCAGCAAGTCCCATTGTATTAACAGCTGGAAAAGATGGAAGCATTCCAGGAAAAGCAGGACCTGGAAACCCTCCATACCCGCCTCCACGACCCATATATGTTGGATCAAATCCAGATCCCATCATACCCTGTGGGTTCATCATACCACCAGCAGGACCCCCAAATGCAGGACCTGCAAGGCCTTGACCGTAACCTCCTCCAGTGGCACCTCCAACTCCACCATTGTTCCCAACCATGTTCCTTGCACCCATGGCCCCTCCTCTTCCCCTCCCAGGGCCTCGGTTGAGTACACCCTGTCCACCCCGTCCCCATCCACCCCGTCCATAATTTCTTCCTCCATCTCCACTTTGATAATTCATATTGCCCCCTCTCCCTGCACCATCATTCATTGGCCTCCTTCCCTGAGGTTGAGCCTGAGTCTGAGGTGGGTTTTTGTTCGCATATGAAGCTCCCATCTGTTTTAATGTTTGCGGAGAAGCAAAGGCCACAACACAAGCTCGGCCATTGAAAGCATGACCATTCATTCCCTCTTTGCATGCAGTGGCTGCAGCTGCCTCATAGAATTCAACCTGACAATAGCCTTTGGATTTACCACTAGCTCTTTCATCAAAAAACTTAATTTCCTTGACCCTCCCATATTGAGATAAAACACTTTCAAGCTCTGAATCAGTAGTCCACCAATGTAGTTCTCCCACAAACAGCATGGTTTGACCATTCTCTACAGGGGGCCGGATCTGATTTTCATTAACTATCGGATGATTGACATTTACATTCACACTGATTTGATTAGCAGGCGGAACAGTTCGAGGACCACCAGTTCCAGAATTCAGCACAGGCATGGGCTCACTGCTAATTTTTCCAGGCATATCAGAAGGGTCAGCCCCAGAATTGGGGGGCACAGGTGTGGATCCTTGAAACCCCATACTTTTAAATTGGGCATCATGAGGCATGTCCACAACCCTACCTCTGTGTGAGACTGGCCCATCTGGATAACTAACAGGTCCAACTTCTGCGCCCTTAACAGCAGATGGCCCCTCCTTCTGCTCAGGATAATGAGCACCAGCATTAGAATACTTGCCTTCAACTGAAACACCAGGAATGTTGAGTGCTTGTGAGCCCCCAGCCTCCACTCTTTGCCCAGGAACATCAGTTTTCTGAGTTTGAAGTCCTCCATTGCCAACACCAGCAGGTGGCAGTGTCGCCTCAGACCGGTGCAGCTGCAGGAAACCCTCTCCAACATTAACATCATTGTAGAGATCATCATAGTCGTCATCTTCTCCCATCAGTTCGTCATCTGCAAGGGCAGGTATGGCTCCACTTCCTTGATATTGTGTCTTCTGAGCCCCTCCATACTCTTCATCATCATAATCTATTTGCTCTTCGGCCATTGGATCCATATAGGTTGACCAAAATATATTAAAGATAAATTACCTCTATCTCCACCTATATTATACATAAGCAGGAAAAACACTATTAAACGCATCTCCCATTGCACATCAACAATAACATCAAAGGAGAGAGAGATAGATCTATTTAGTATTGGATGTGAAAACTCTAAGACACCCAGAGCGAATTCACCATGGCTTTAAACCATGTATGAAAATCGAAATCATATATGAAATTCATACAAATATCAATTACATAAACCAACAACTCCAAAACATTGACTAGACGGTGTATAAACCTACATATGTTACTTTACATCACTTTTCAGCCTCGAAATCTTAAGCACCTTGAACAAGAGAACTATAAATATCTTACTCCTACTGGAAAAGTACATCAAAAAAAGAATACACTTTCTGCGATCCATCAAATACAAAACATCAAAAATCCACCACCCCTCCCCCCCCCAAAAAAAAAAAAAAGTCTCGGAAACTGATGATGATCACAGTATTAATTGCCCCTGCCATGATGTCAAAAAAACAAAAACGATAAATCTTCAAAACCCAGCCTACAAAATCAATGAAATCACAACCAAAACCACGTACCTACAGTATGTCGTAAGTCATAGAAATAAGACTCAAATCAGATACCCCTGTCCTAACACAACGGAAAAACAGGAAGTTCCCAATTTGTTTACCTCGTAAGACCTTAAAAATTGTAAGAAATCCCAAATAACCCCGCTATAAAATTCCAAAAAGGCAAAGCAAATTCGCGATTCGTAGTTCGGAAATTCCGCAGAAGAAACCCAAAATCACAAACACCCACCAGAGTTTCAGATTAGAACATTGCAAAACATATCTTATATCTAACCCGCAGCTTAGACATACGAAAAAAAAAAGAAAACACAATGAATGAACGAACAAAAAAGGGCTAATTATCACGTGTGGATACAGATTCAGAGAGGTTTTTCTTACTGTTTTTCTTCTTCTTCTTGGGCTCTCAGCTTCCAAGGGTCAGACAAGCACGCCCGCTACCTCCCCCTTTTCTCATCTCTCTCAAGTGCGTTTTTTGTTTTTCTTCTTTTTATATTTCTTTAACATGTTGTGCCCTACAGTGATACCATTGGGGTCTCTCGTAGATCAAATCTGAGTCACTTCTTTCTAACATTCTAAATAGACCAGTAGATATTATTTTTACCATGTTGCTTTGGATAAAAGAAAAATTAATAGCATATGTTGTTTTATTTTAAAATATAAAACTAATAATATAGTTATGTCTAATTAAATTAATGTTACAATAATTCCACTCTTGTACATTAAAGCCCATTTATATCTTTTTTTTTTTTTTGAAAAAATTATTTTTTCCAATCTGTGTGAAAGAAAATTCCTTCAAATTAATATGTTCTAAAAACATGTAATTCTTATACACTCTAAAAAAAATATAAAACCTATTATTATTTTCACATTTATAGGGTTAGTTTACAAATTTATATGTTGTTCAAACCAGCTGCTAGATTGTAGTTACAGTAAATCGTGGCCTGCCCTGCGTTGAAAACCTGACACCCAACTGTTACTTGAATTTGCCATTTTGTTGAGAGATAGAGAGAGACAGGTGAAGGGGGATAAAGCAGTAATTTCAATGACCATCGACATTGTAACCTACTTGAAGTGACGTATAATAGATGAGACCTGAAGAAGGACCAAGTGATGTAAGATGAATGCCATTGAGGTGCCAATTTTCTCTTTTTTTAGGCCGTGGAATTGATGGATTTGAAAGTTTTCTTTAATTTAAAATCAACTATTCAAATAGTATAGTAAAAGCCTCTATGAAATTATGTTTAAAAACTAAAAATTTTAAACAAAAATTTCATTTTTAAGATTTTATTAAAACTACATTTTAACCATTTTTAAGTTTTAAACCCTTAAAAACTTATTTTAATTTTATGGGGAAACTTCAGTAAGGCTCCCTAAACTTTCGGCTGATTTTGCAGACTCCCTGAACTTCAAAAACTCTCATTTTGGACCCTTAAACATCCATTTTCTCTCACTTTGGACCCCTCCGTCAATTTTCAACGTTAGATTTAACGGTTTGAATTTTTTATACCCATTATACCCCTCGTTAAAACTACACCGTTTTGAATCCCTAAAAATTACAACTCACCCAGCCCAAAACGACGTCGTTTTGGGCATTAATTATTATTTTAAAAAAATAAAAATAAAAATAAAAGCAATTTAAACGGAGAATATCAGGAGTTTCCTGAGTTGGTGAACTGTGCCGACTAACTTATTTTAGCCAAGTCTCATCCTTCTCCCCTTTTTTTTTCCTTTTTTTTTTTTTTTTTTCTTTTTCTTTTTTCTTTGCTTTTTTTTTTTTAAAAAAAAAAAAGAAATTAATGCCCAAAACGGTGTTGTTTTGGGCTAGGGTGGGTGCTATAGTTTTGGGCATTTTTGGAATTTCAAGTGGGCTGGGTAGGGGTATAATGGGCATTTAACATTGAAAACTAATAGATGAGTCTAAAGTGAGAGAAAATGCAAGTTTAAGGGTCCAAAATGAGAGTTTTTAAAGTTCAAGGGGGGTCTGCAAAATCGGCCGGAAGTTCAGAGGGCCTTAGTGAAATTTCTCCTAATTTTTTTATCAAATGGATACTTTTTTTTTTTAAATAGACTTTTTATACCTCTCAAACGCAATCTCAAATTAGCCTACAAAATAAAGGAGGAAAAATCAGTGTTGTTAAGTTACCGAACTCAGGGTTTGGGGGCGATCAGGTTACTGCACCGGATCCATATACAAAATTGGCATGCATATATTCTTCTAAACGGTTGTGATTAAATATTGTTTAAAAGAAGATTTCTAAAGAGAATTTTTCATATTGAAGCAGCCCAGGGGCAATACGGTCAAATTAAACTGTTTATATGTAAGAAGTGGATAAGATCATGAGAGTTGAGAGTTTATGAATGATTGGCTGAATGCAGTATTGCTTGTAGATAGCATCCGTTTCATGAGATTCCGATCATGGCAATGCAATTAAGGATAAACACACGAAATGAGACTCAGAGGCAAAGCAGCCCTCCATTTATTTCATGGGGCAGACTAGATTTCACAAGTCTAATAAAAATATTATCACATCATTTAAAATTTTAAAATAACGTGATATCATGTACACTGATAAAAAAATAAAAAATCTTTTACTAGAAATTGAGAATCGCAGGATAGAGTGTGACTAAGAATGCACTTGATTCAAAAAAAACAAAAAATCTTTATCAAACACTACCTAAAAATGCATAACAGCTCGGCTAACGTTTACCCAGATAACAACGGCCATTTTCCCCATTGGCTGCTAAGAGAACTGTGACCCCCTAATGAAAGAATGGATACAGGAAACCCATATTCTTACAAAAATGAAACTAAATATATTTTACACCACCTCCTCACCAACCCAAGAAAGCATGAATGCCAAGGACGATAAGGGTCCAGGGAGTGAGCTGAGGTGCATATGGAAACTGGAAATGATGAGGCATTCCATTGCGCATCTCAATCACAAAATCAAGATCAGCCAAAATGATTTTTTTTTTTTTTTTTTGGCATCAATACATCCCCTTGAAAACAGGATTAGTTCGGCATATGCTTGCACCATATTCCTCATATTCAGCTTTTGTATGGCAAGCCTGCACATGTAGCACAACTTCCAGTCAAAAAAAAAGATTCAGACACAGAATATTTCAACTTGGGCGACATCATTGGTGAGCACAATCAATGAATCACAAGTGTCAAAAGCTACAATGACTGAAATTAACTTCTTATTTCTTATTTCTGTATAAGTGATCAGAACAAGTCAAATGAGGTAAGCTGGTTTTTAAGTAAGCTCGTTAGAATTTTAAATCTGTTTTAAGTGTCCATGTTATTGTCTTCTCTGATACCTATGAAATGGCCCCCCTTGACTCTTGAGAAGGGACATGCAAGACAATCCCATTTAACTAAATAATTGGGTTGAACAGGTAATAGGCAACACTAAAAGGCGGTATAGTCAACTGCACCAACATGCCTTCTACAGTACAGCAGAATACAAACTCGAGGATTCATGTGAGAGAGGTAAACTTATAGCAATCATTATTGTTTCGGTCCATTCACATGTGAGCGAAAAATTCATACCGCGAAAAATTCGGGAGTCGATGCAAGCACAGAACCTCCAAACCAAACTGCAAATCTCTGGATTGGGTGGCTGACTACATTGACTTCTACTGGTTGTGACTGAAGGCCCAGAAGGAAGGGAGCAAAAGGGCACCAAGAAAAAATGCTCAGCCTTTTCATATCATGATTAGCCACAATATATAACAAAACAAAGAAAAAAGCATAAACTAAAGATTCTTACTTTTACTTCCCCACCAAATCGAGCTTCTGATGCAAGAACCCTGGCATCCACAATCTTCTTAAGATCCCGTTGCAACCTCCTGTGGAAGTCCTTGAACATGGTTGAGCCTCCAGACAACACTATATTCTGTGAATAAAGGGGGGCAAAAACAAAATCAATGAGTTGTAAAGTAAATTATTATACACACAGCAAAACTTGAGAAAATTCAAAAACGCAAGAGGGCATACAACAATAACCCTTGTTTTAAGGTAACAATAACCTTTCATTACTGCACAAAAATAAAAGTATAGGATAGCATTTGAACCTCGAAACAAAAGCAATTCAAATAACCATATATGATGGATCGAAAGAGAAATATCCATGCCACAGCCCAGAAGTTTAAACAATCATGATCTTAAGTTAACGACTATTGGGTTATGGATAGTCAAAAGAAATTATGGCAAAAAAGTAATAAGAAATTGATAAATGGAAATACAATCCACCTAAATCTCAAGATCTATTTAACACAACTAAAAAATACAGTTGTAACTGTACAAGCCAACATCAGTACATATCAACCTTCCAACATACCTACTCTCTCTATTCCATTGGAATATTTTTTTATGAATATTATTCCATTGAAATATAACACATCCAAGAATAAAGTTTGAATAATTTTCTCAGAGCCTTCGTACTTCACCTTATACAAAGCTCTTCTTGTGTCAATTGGTGCAGACTGAATACACTTGTCGATTACAGCCGGTAAAGGGGTAGTAAACTCGCTGCTATAAATCTCAGGATTAAAGAAAACCTATAAGACACCAGAACAAAGTTCAGCAGCATGCAGTTGGTGAAAAGCTATTTAAAAGCACCAAAGTTCACCAGTGTATTATTTTCAACCTCTTTCATAAATGTTCTCCAAGTTTTATATCATGATTCTTGGAAACATAATCTTTGCAATTGTATCACTGACATTTAAAGTTAATGAGAGCCTGCCTATAGAGTCACCAAAGCCAAAACTTGAAAACATGGAGAATTTACATCAAGGGTAAACTTCCTCATCTTTTAGTTCCATAAATGAAGGAGTTGGCTCTAATTGTTTGAGAAGATTAATCTAATGTATGTTGCTAACACCTTGACGAGACTGTGCATGGTTAAATCTCAGATGGAAGTATATGAAGATCTCCTGAAATTTATATACCTGCTAATCTGGGATTCACCCAACCTCATTGTGCTGGATTGGTATTTCTAGTAGATAAGGCATCCAACAGGCCATGTGGAATATCAATTTAAGACAACCGGGATCAACAAAAATGGTATTGTCAAGGCTAAAATTATGAGTGAACATTTCATTATAACGGATCAATCACTGAAAACGAAATAACAACTCCATTGAACATCTACCAGAAAACCCAGAACTGGAATTATCTGCTTATGGTTTATTAAGTGATTAACACGGAGACACTTATATAAGGGCAAATTTAGTGAGACAGCTAAAACAAACCAAATCCTATGGTTATAACAGGTCCCCATTGCCAGCTCCTACCAACATCATAGTGAACAACATGGTTGCTTAAATTTTTTAAGTAATCAAGACTATATAGCTCATTAAGTTTGGACAACCACCCAATGTTCATTCAGTAGAATTAACTGAGGTGTTGGGACAGAGGAGAGAGTCAAAGATAAGATAGATCAAACCTCAGGGCCAAGAAATCGTTCATAGCCGATATCACAAGAGTATGGTGCCCCCGTCTTTGGTTTAATGCCTCTCCATTGCTTAATATACTTTGCTGGTTCTTTATCATGCTTATTGAACTCCTGAAATCATTGGAGAAATGAGAGTTATCATCAATTAATTTCTAGATTGAATATTCAGATTCCCACAATAGCCGAGTGGAGAAAGTAATATGAAGAGCTTTAAACCTGCAATACAATGCCCAGGACAAAGTAATAAAGAAAAAATGCAACCAATTGTAGTAAGATTTGTTCGACTCAAACTGCTATAAAAGTAAACTCACCTTGACGATGTCTGAACAAGTGTAGCAATACATTTCCTTCACTTTCCGAGCTACTTCAAACGAGTCTTCAGGGGGCACATTCTCCCCTCTTTCCTACATGAAACAAAAGAGTGCACAAATCACTCATCGAAAGGAGTTCAAAATTTTATCGTTTTTATATATTCATGAAAACAGATCCATACAAATCTAACAGCGAGGAGGGTCAGACAATAAGCTGTCAAATGGACCACAATTTCTTCTCTTAGATATCAATTCACTGATATGTTGAATTGATGGCATTCTATAAATCCAGCCCATATGAATCTAATGATGAGGGGTTTCTTTAATAAGGTCCTGAAAATTAAGACCAAGGTATTCCAGGAATTACATCTAAGGAATGCCCATTGCTATAGAAGCCAACAGCAAACCTTTATTGTTATTTCATGGCATTGTTCATTTGTTTATTGCTAATTAAAATTGCAACTCAGAAGAAATTATGTCTAAGTTACGACTCTTCATCATAACTCGGTCTTCAAATTTTACAACCTAAATAAATCTCATTATGGCTTTGGAATCTTTGCCAACAAAAAATTGTGATAACAGGGATGCAATAATAGGTACACATTTGACAACAGTTACCTTCCAAACAAAGCCAGAATAACCAATTAACTTACAGTTTGTATGATGAGATTCAAAGGGAACATACCCGCATAAGCTGCTGGACAAAAAGAGTAACATCTTTCCCAGTAAAAGGAATTGACTTAATGCTGCTCCCAATGACATAACCATCTGCAACAGGTACAACATGAGTAGCCCCATCTCCAACATCCACCACAACCCCTGTCATCTCACACTAAGAAGAACTGTAGGTCAATCTAAATGGAAAAAATCAAATAAATATTGATGATAACAGTAGAAAGAAGCATGTGTACAGAGATCTAGATAGATAGACCGATATATGTAGATTTCAGTCACAAAATTAAGAACTCTTTAATGGAAGTACATAATATCAACAAAACCAATCTACTCTGTATTAATAACAATAAAAAACAGCAGAAAAAACAAAACAAAACAAAACAACCCCTGCCAAGTTTCCGAGCAACACAACATACTTGGCAGATTAGTAATTTCATTCTGGTTTTCATTTGCCAGAAACGTATATATTAAAAGAGAAGGTGTATGAGTTAATGGTTTGAAGCTGTGCATAACAGAGTTTGTATGACTAATATGCTATATTGTTAAAGAAATCTTATAACAAGAGCTTCATCAAGCTGGTATCTCCCCCCTTTCTCTGGGAACAGAATTAAAAAAGTGTTAGTTATGCTCTCTCTAGAAATCGCATTACTGCCTCCTCTCTCCTCCCTTTCTCCCACTTACAAGATATTCATCCTTGAAAATATGTCACAACCTTTATGGAACAATCTGGACCTTCAGGTTGGCTAAAACCCGCATGCATATACCTATTGGAACCCTTGTTCCAACATTGCATTTAATGTGAAGCAAGGTGCTTCCATGTGAATGTCTGGCTGATTTGTGGAAGCGTGAGTTTGAGATAGCCTAAGTTTGAGTCTATGAGTGAGCATATAATGTTTGCGCGGTGCACCTGTAATGTTGTTATGAGGACCAGATGTGAGTGTGTAGCTGTATCATACAGGTGTTTTTTTTGAATGCCTTATCTCCGACTCCTCCGTGTAAGTTTTCTCAACAAATAAGAAGTTAAGAATTATCATTAAAAAAAAAAAAAAGAATCACATATTTTTCACTCAAAGAATAGTAAATGAGTTTGTTACTATCATTTCTCAACACGACAGGGGGGCTCTATCGAATTCTCAATCAACTTTAACAAACTCTCTTTGTAGTAGTACTCGCCCAAATGAATAAACTATAATTTCAATCGAATTCAATAATTCCACTATTCTAATTCATTTTGGGCTAAATTGAACATCATTCTGAAATTAACAAAAACCAGTTAATCCTCAGCTTCTAAATCCAAAAAATACAATATAATTCTTGAACGTCGAAACCAACCTTAGACGTCGTGTACCCAGCCGCAAGAGCGAGCACCGAATTAACCGCTATATAAAGCCCAGGAACATTGAACGTCTCGAACATAATTTCACCAGTATACTCGCGACTCTCTGGTGCAGTAAGCGGGCTCTCGGTCAATAGAAAGTAATGATCTTCTGGATCACACCGCAAATAGTTAAATATACACTGCTGCCAGAACCGCTCCATTGCGTCCCAATTGTCCACCTGCCCATGCCGAATCGGATAGCTGAGATTGTAAGTACTGCTAGATCGAGATCTTGCAACCGCCTCGTCCCCTATGAAGAAGTCTAGATCGGCCATTACGCCAGCACTGTGCTGCGCTAGCCAATTGGCTTTGGAAGAGCTCCGTGATTGGTTCAGAAACGATTCGTTCACGGCAACTACTGTCGGAGCGATGAAGCACGGCTCAACGTTACCGGCGAATCCCATCTTAGTATAACTGCAATGAAAAAAGGTAGAGAACTTATAGAAAACCAAATTGATTAAATTATTTTGTCAAACAGCTGGTGTGACTGTGAGGTGGTATAAATTAAATACATACAAACCCACATGATTATAGGAAAAATTAAGCGAAACCAATAGGGCGTTCCGTCAAACAGGTGGTACAAGAAGAAAAGGTTTAAGGGATACCCGGAAGGGCATTTCGTCAAACAGTTTGTGCGCCTATATACGATACATATGCAACTGAGTGTTTAAATGCAGAAATGCATAGAGGCGTACCCGGTGCCGTTGTCGATGACTACAGCGGGGCGTGAGGTAGCGGGGTCCATCAGAATGAGAAAGAAGGAGGTGTCTCAGTTGGAGGTGGACCTGCGGCTGAGATCCAAGAGAGCGCTTAGGGCAGAGGATCATCGTAGAGAAGGGCGCTTTGAGAAGCGCGAGGATGAAGAATACGAAGAAGAACGTGTCGGTGATGGCGAGGCGGGCTTGGATCTTAAGCGAAAGCAGCAACTCAACGCACAGGAGTTGGTGATTGCTCCACCCATTTCAACAACAATGACAAGCATATGCGCCGAATCGAACTGGTCTTATCAATTTCTGCATCATGGTTGTGCGTGTGGAGTGTGTGTGCGCGCGTTCCTTCGATACCTTTCTTGGCAATCAAACACAAAGAACACAACCACGACCCCTCTCTCTCTCTCTCTCTCTGGACTCTTCTCTTTTTCAATTCCTAAATTGCTGTTTAGTTTTATATCTGACGGTGGCTAAAGGACGGTCAGATTTCAGCTTTTGAGGCAGTTTTTTTGGGTCCCATGTGAAATCGAGTGGCTGTGAGCTTGCGGAATGGTTGCAGTGGAACACTTCTCGTTGACGTCGGTGAGTCAAGTCTCGTGTGCCAGTGTGGAGCAAAAAAAATTCTTCGCTAGTTAACTTTGATTCAAATCTTGGGTTGTTTTTTAATTTTTACATACAGTATTCTGATTTGATTCGTGCTTCTGTTTCACAGTCTTATTTATTCTTTTTAAAATATGTCATTATTTTATAAGATTGTAATGCGTTATTTAGATAATAAATTTTGAAAAAAAAATAAAAATTGAGAAGCTTAATTAATATTCCTCTTGTCAATAAAGATTCATGCTTCTCATTAGACCTTGTTTTGGTTAAATAATAAAGGGGTAACTGCACTTTAAATTCATGAATTATCATTTGATTTGATAATTTTTCCTCAAACTTCAAAATCTATTAATTTGAACTCCTAAACTTTCAATTGCAATCAATTTAAATCTTTCCGTCATATTTTAAACGTTAAAAGTAAGATAATGATATTTATACCCCTGACTTTTTTTATAAAATTTTAAATGTACCCTTAATTCCAAATTATAAATACATAAATAAAAACAAAAATCATGAATATTTTGGTCTTTTTATATATTTTCGTTATAAGTTAACGACTAAATCTGATGGAGGGGTTCAAATTGACTGCAATTAAAAATTAAGGAGTTCAAATTTAGAGGTTTTGAAGTTTGAGGGCTTGTCAAATCGTGTGGTAATTCATGGGTCTAAAGTGAAATTACCCCAATAATAAAAGTTTATTATATGATAAATTTTTTATATATTTTTTTTAATGCTACTTTTTGGGGTTTAATTGTAACTATTTGGAAAATCAGTAGGTATAAAGTGATATACCGTTTTATTAAAATAAAAATTTTAAAAATTTAAAAATAAATAAAAAAATTGAACAAAATTTTATTTAGTTATAGATAAAAAATAAATCAAACAAGATAAACAGTCTATATATTGGGGAACGAAATAAAAATAGTGGTTTATATATAGTTTTTCTTTGTTGAAATGCCTTGTATCGAACAGCCTGTGCACTTGAAGAGAAAAACTTGGACATAGTTTGAGAATAATAAATAATTATTACATGATGCCTAGAGTAAGCCAAATAAGCAATCTCATGTTCATGAGAATCCTATTGAATTCATAATCATTCATAAATATAGGTTTAGTTTAGCCGCATTACATAAAAAAAGCAATGCTTAAACCACATTTTTATTTTATAAATATTCTACAATGCTGGTAGGTTAATTCTAACAAACCCTATAATTGCTATTTTATTTTAATAATTATTTATTTAAAATTTTGTTTGAATTGTCACGTCAGCATTGAACAGTAAAAATGTAATTTATAGCATTATTTTTTTCAATAATTCAAATTCTCATACATCATAATCGAGAAAAATGTGGATGCCGAAATAATGTTAAATTTCCTTAACCAAACACTATGTAAGATCGTCGCATATGAGACATTGTCATCCAATGCGCAACCTCCAATAAAAATGGCTTATCCAACCTAATTAGTAGTTCTAGATGATTTAAAATTGCATGCAATAATTTGTAGCCACCTTTGAATGTTTGTTGATGCATTATGATTTAGGGAATTAGATCGGGTGAAGTTTCGATTGAAATTTAATTTATCGGGATTGAAATACATGTCATGTCTCTTGTAATGGGAAAAAGACTCGGCATATTCTATAATTTAGAATCTTAGAGCATTGACATTTTTAACAAGCATAGAGGTTATCATTTCTCTTCTTTATTTCATGATTTGGTCAAATAATTCTGAATTTTTATTTTATTTTATGATCTGACAAATTCCAATGTGAACTTCTAATTTAGAGTTACTATAATTAAAACTTAAAATAAGACGTTGCCTTGGAAGAGCATCTGCACCCTGCAGGTTTGTCGCCACGTTGAATCAGCAACACATGTGACACGTCACGTGCCTTGGCACTTTCGCTACCTGTGATTCGTGACCATCAAATCGAAACGTTGATCTGTGGATGGGACCCGGACAACGTGGGACGAACCTATTGAAATTTACAACTTTGTTGTACTTGAACGAATCTCCGGTACATGTATTTTACTCCCCTAATTTTCCTTTATTTTTTCCCCTCTTTTTCTTCTTTTCCGTCCAATTACAATGATTGTGTAGTTGCTTTAGCAGATCCAAATATAAAAAAATCTCTCTTTGTACAGTTGACGGAACCGATAGTCTAGTTAACGGTAAATAAGCTAAGGTAAAATATCTCCCCCTTTCCCTTATTTGATTAGAAAAAAAAAAAAAAAAAAAAAAAACTTCAATGCTTAATTAGTAAAATATTTAAAAAATAAGCTAACGAGAAGGAAGTATAGGAAAAAAATTGCTTACCTCATAGTAAGAGTCATTACCTTCGTTTATAAGACTGCCATCAATATCTCAAGTGGACTTGAAATGGCAAAAGTTGAAGGTAAAATGGACTAATATAAAAAGTCATATATATATTAATGAATTGTTTTTCTTTGGGGATGCTTCAAGGGCTCCTCTTATTGATCAAAGTTTAAATTTGCAGAATTATAAATTGAGGGATATAATTCTTTTTATGATTCTCTTACTACATGTTTGTCAGACGCATGACTGTCGGTATAAGAATCGCTAGTTGACGACTCCCTCGAGAAAAAGTTGACTCATTGAGTACAACCCAACTTGAGGGCAAATAAAGCTTCATATGTTTAAGGATAATTGAATTTACAAGATTTATATTGGCCTTAACGACTCGAGAAAGCCTTTAGTAAATGATATTACCAATTTATAATCTAAATGTTCACCTAATTACAATAATGGGGAAATTATATTTAGCTTCTCACTTTTTATTGGATTTCAATAAAAATCAATGGAAAATGTTTATGTTTGACCAAAATTTTAAATAAAACCAAACACTAAAAAATAGGAAAAAAGAAAAATGATTTACGGGATTAAACCATAAATGATTTACGTATTTAAATTTGTCCACGCACACTCCATTGTTGCAAAATTATATCATGACTTGTGTCCCTTTCGTTTTAAACGATAAATCATCATTCATCCGGGTAAAATGAAGGAAGAGTTATTGGTATTGTATTCATGAATTATGTATTAAGATTAAGAAAGAGTCCACAGACAACGCGAAGCGCCGAACATCTACTGTTCCTGATGAACCTCCGCCCACTCCACCACCACCACCACCACTCTCCAGTCCAGTTCGATCCCCTTGTTCAGCTGTCGCTTTCATCCCTCGAAATTTCCCAAACTACCCCCAAACAAAACCGCAATCATAGCCGCGGAAAGGTCAACATCGTCATTCCGAGAACTTCAATGGGCCTGGCCCAAAGAAAAAGAAGTTTCCCCTCACCCAACGAACACAAGCATCCCCACCCAAACACAAATGCGCACGGTAGCTGTCTCCCTCCCTCCCACTCCACTCCCACTTCCCCCTCCCTTCGCTCTGTAGTACAAATACAAAAACCAAAGCGCACCACCAAACCAATGCATTTATAATACTCACTTTAATCTACGATCAATCTAATCAAATTAACTAAAATGCCCCTACCCTTCCAACCCACGCAGTGCTCTGTGTCACTACTGAATTTTCTGACCACTGCCTTAAATGGATCTCTCTGTCCCTACGCCCACTTCGCTTTATAACCAGCCTTAACTGCCTTCCACTCTTGCTCCCTCCCTCCCTCTCTCTATGTCATTGCCCAAACGCTTCGTTTCACAGTGCTGCGATCGCGTCCGGCTACATTGCCTGAACCGGCTCAAGTCGGAGCTTCTTGTTCGTAGGGACCGGTTTTGGCACTGATTAGTGTGGTTGATGATGGTGCGCAGTGGATTTTTTTTGTTTGTTTCTTTGTTTGGATGGTTTTTGAGCGATTGAGATGAATCCGCTGTGCTGCATTGCTCCGGTTTCGATCGATCGGGACCGTGCCAACCCCGTCGGTGCGAAATCCCCGGGTCAGTGCCAGATAGGGCTCGACGCGCCGGTGAGAACCGTGAGCTACACCAGACCCAGCCTCTCAGCTCAGGTGTCGTCGGCGGGTACCGAATCGGACAGGGTTTCTGCGGCGGTGAACCACGACGCCGAGGATGCGGTCACCGAGGCGAGGGATTCGAAGGCGTACGGCGGCGTGAGTGGCGGAGTGGCGGGGATTCTGTACAAGTGGGTGAACTACGGGAAGGGATGGAGGTCGAGGTGGTTCGTGCTCGAGGACGGCGTGCTCTCGTACTACAAGGTTCACGGGCCGGACAAGATTCTGATCAGCCCAGCGAGAGAGAAGGGCGTGAGGGTGATCGGCGAGGACTCGGTGAGGTATATGCGGAAGGCTAATTGGAGTAGCAACCGGCTCGGCGGGTCGGCCAGGCAGTGGAAGCCTTTTGGCGAAGTGCACTTGAAGGTTTTTTTTTTTTTTTGGCCTTTAGCTTGATCCAATGCAATACGCGTAGCGATTTGATTGGTTATGTGTTGTTTGATTTGTTTGGTTAATTTGTTAGTTTAACTTGAACCAAAGGTTTAGATTTACTATAATTAATGATGATCTTAATCAGTTCGTGTGATAGTGTGGAGGACTAGAAAACATATTTGAATAAAAAAATTTCTTCTTTTTTGTTTTGTTTTTGCTTTTTTTAATTGTTTGAAATAGTGTCTGGTTAGACTGGTTAGTTTGACTCACTGTGCCGGTAATTTGTAGAGACTACGCAAAGGGGGCTTCTTTCCAGAAGTAGTCAAGCATGTAGTAGAACACTGAAAAGGAACCAAGTAAATTTGGGAACAACTCTTTGCAGGACAAGAGAGAGAACAGTTGTTGTGTAGAGAAAGAACAATCTTTTTATGACAATGGAATCCCAAACTGAAGATAGCCTACTTTAGGGACAAGTAGTCCGCAACCATGCATATAGATACAGAGACTAACTTTTCTTTTTCTTTATTCAACTTTTTTGTCTTGAAATTGAAATGTATTTCTAAATATGTCCAATTTGAATGGGGAAACCAAAAGTAGGGTAAATGTCATGAGGATTCATGTTACCACTTTAACAGCTTACACATGCATGCGAACTCTAGTTCTATCTTGTATGGATGTCTGAAATGTGGTATACTGACAGAGGAGCTATACTTTCTGAAAAGATCTATCACTCCTATAATTTCTACTTCCATTTATTGATTCGTAAGATGCTTTTGGTAACTTCAGTTATGCCCTTGATAAAGTAAATGTGATCTATGCAAGTTTGGTTGATTAATGTTGTTGTCATACCCAAGGCCCTCCTAAAGAGATTTTCATGAATCCGAATTCATTTGTGTTGTTCTCATTTGTGTAAGTGGTCATTGTACCCAAGGAAAGTAGACTCTTATCCGTGTTTTCACCCAATATGCAGTTCATAATTAAAGTTGGATGTTTTCACCCATATCTCCAAATGGTTCTTGCTCTGTTTAAATCACTGTCACATAACCTCATACTTGATAATCATATAGAAGTTCCTGCAAACCTACAAACAGTTTCCAATAATCAAAGGATAGTTATTTTTTTTCCTTTCTGTCCCCACTCATGCTGCTATGCAGTTGTTGCACCTACAATTTGTTGTGAATAGCTGACTTATCCTCATGGCGCAACTATTTTTTCATTTTTTTTCTCACCTTTTTTGTTGTTGGTGTGATTATGTAAATTTAGTATGTGCTTGTGACCTCTATGTTACATAGTTTCCTTTGTTTTAGTGGTTGCTGAAATTTCTGTGTCTCTGCCTTACAGGTTTC
Organism: Corylus avellana; assembly: GCF_901000735.1. Lineage (NCBI taxonomy): Eukaryota > Viridiplantae > Streptophyta > Magnoliopsida > Fagales > Betulaceae > Corylus > Corylus avellana. Next base: position 34,710,033 of record NC_081544.1, on the reverse strand, counting down.
TTCAGTTCGTGCAAGCAAATCTGATGATAAAAGGCTTTCCATATTTACTGGAACAAAAACTCTTCACTTGCGTTGTGTATCTAGGGACGACAGATCTGCGTGGATTGAGGCACTCTTGGCTGCTAAGGATCTATTCCCTAGAGTTTTGACTTGCATTGAATTTGCACCTACTGAAGATGTAGTTGTTTCAACAGAGAAGCTTCGGTTACGGTTATCGCAGGAAGGCATTGGTGAGACAGTCATCAAAGATTGTGAATCAATCGTGCTCTTAGAAGTCTCTGAGTTGCAAAACCGGTTGAAGGCTCTTCATCATAAACATGTTATGTTGTTAGACAAATTGAGACAATTGGAGGTACTTGTCGTGCTTCCATTTCTCCATCGTGTTTCATGACCCTGCTAAAGATCATTAAATTGTATGGATGATTGTGTGAGATTGAGCTGGTTAGCTCCTGTTTATTTTTTATACTTTGTTGTGGTATTCTATCTTTGTATGTTTTGTGTTTAATGGTAACTTATGCGGCTAAAGCAGGTTTTGGTGTCTGGTGTAATATAAGATAGTTGATGCACCAGCTTCAAAACCACAGGGACCTTATCCTTACGCTTTTTTTTGTTTTATTTCCTTGTGGCTTTTTAATGCAAGTTCTTATATCGTGGCTACCAAATATTTGTGAAATATCTTATGAAATGGTAGGCCTATATAAAAGGGTAGAGAAACATCCTTGTTTTGGGGGCCACCCTCAAGATCAAAATTCTTGCATGGCCCTGACAACACAGTTTCCTTTTTCAATTGATACGTTTCTGTTTTACTATTGGATAAATATTTTTGATGGAAAACTTCCTAGTTTGAGGAATAATATTTCCTTCTAAATTTGTTTTGCAGACGGAGAAAATAGAGCTGGAAACTACTGTAGTGGATGAAACAAAAGAACGCGAGTCATGTTGTGGACAAGGGAATAGAAGATTTAGTGGTTAGTTATGCTTTCTATGGTAATAGTGTTTTGTTAAATTCATATTTCTTAAACCTGGACTGACTTAGTAAGTTACCATACAAAAAGTTCATTAAGACGAGTACATGGAAATTTCGGGTATTACATGGAGAACAAGTTTCTGATCCTGTACAGAATTCTGCATTTGAAGTACTCTTAATTAACTAAAGATGCTGTTATAGCTTAAGATATAATTCCGCATAGACACTTATACATAACTTATTGAACTGAAACCAGTCTTTGGTACAATCCCAGCATTAATTTTTCTTTTCTGGCTGGGGATTCTTTGGTATAATCCTAGGCCGTCAAACCAGTCTTTCATATTTACTTTTTCTACGACAACGAACTCAGTGAGATTGCTCAAAAAGTTCACCCTCCCCCACGTGGTTTTCTCCATCTACCATATTACTTTCATACATGCATGTATATATATAATCTTCTCATTTCTTATCTTCATTTTACAGATTTCTATTCTGTCATGTCAGAGGGCAGTGCAACGGACTCTTGTGCAGATAATGAGAGTCAAGATGGAGCAGATGTGGAAACAGATGAAGATGACAGAACATACTTTGATACCAATGATTTTTTGTCTTCAGATGCTTTAAGAAGTGCGTCGTATAGGAGTCGGGAAACTCTGGGTTCTTGTATATATGATAGAGATTCTTTCTTTTCTGATCGTTCGCACGGAATTGAGAAGGAGATCAGGGTAATTCAATATCCATATGTCAAAAGAAGGGATAATTTGCCAGAACCAAAGGAGAAAGAGAAGCCCGTTGGATTGTGGTCAATTATCAAGGATAATATTGGAAAGGATCTCTCTGGAGTTTGTCTTCCTGTTTATTTTAATGAACCACTGTCTTCATTGCAAAAGTGCTTTGAAGATCTGGAGTATTCATACTTGGTTGATCGAGCACTGGAATGGGGAAAGCAGGTCAGGTCTCAGCTGTGCTTTCTTTTGTCGCAAAGCAGATTTAAAGCATGATGTCCTAGTTACATTTACATTCCAGGTAGTTGAGATGCTGGCCTTAGTTTTATTCATTTAATGCTTAGGAATCTTGTGTAGAGTTTGCCCACCACAAAATGTTCGCTATGAACTTTTGTAGATGAAAAGAGAAGATGGGGTCGGCTGGGGAGGGGGGTGGGTGGGGGTGTTAGTTTTAAGCTGGGGCCTTGGCTTATAGCCCACACTTTCTCCTCTCCTTAGTTGCTGCTATGGGGATCCAAGGCCTTGAATTCTCTCACCCTCCTAGGAAGAGGTAGCCAGAGGCCTGTTCTCCAGGGTGTTACTGAAAGGAAAATGAATTCAATGTGAACTATTATTCAGCTCCATCCACTCACCCCTTCCTGATTGGGCCAGTTAGGCTTAACATATTTTCTTTTCTTCAGGGAGTTGGTCCTACTATGCTTCATCTAGTGGACAAGTTTTGGTTCTAGATGGTCAATGGTATTGTAGGTGTAGATACCTACGTTTGCTTCTTTGTTATTAATTATTGAACTAGCTATGTAATTTAAAAGAGAAGATATATAGAGAACTCTTTAACAGGCAAGTGCAGTCTATGTAACAATATAGCAAGGGACCAGCAATTGTGAAAATGTAGTTGACAGTTTGAATTTTGGATATAGAAGAGTGTTCTCTGAGGGCAACACAGTCTCTCCCTCCATCCCCTTGGCCAACTTCTTAAGCCCTGATTTATGGGGCTTTGTGAAAATCTAGTTCGATTTCGCTTTTCTCCTCCCTCCCTCCCTAACCCTAAGAGTGTGTTTTGGTTATAGATTTTTCAAGGCAGTTTCGTTTAATGAAGAATTTCTATAAAAAAAAAAGAAGAGGAAAGGAATTAAAAAAAATTGGAGGAGTTGAGATTTAATTGCAAGCTGTAGCAATTGTCTTTTTCTGGATTTATTCTTTAGTGGTTACAAAATAATTTATATTGGTTCTTGTATTTTCAATCTTATAATTGGGTCAATGTATGTGTGAGACTTATGACTTAAAAGTGCAGACTTTTTGTGGTGCAGGGGAATGACTTGATGAGAATTTTAAACATTGCAGCCTTTGCTGTATCTGGTTATGCGTCAACAGAAGGTCGGCAGTGCAAACCCTTCAATCCTCTGCTTGGGGAGACATATGAGGCTGATTATCCGGATAAAGGACTTCGTTTTTTCTCTGAAAAAGTAATTCTTCACTCTTCTAACACATTTTTCTTCGAAGTTTTGACCTTTTAGCTTTATTTTCCTTGGAACCACAGGAAAGATGACTGAAGTTATGTCTTTCTTGCATCATTGTTCCAACTCATTGAATTTTGAGTTTTGCAGTGAATGCTCAAATAGTTTGTAAACCACTAATTCTTGTCTAACAAGCAGCTTCCTCTCAGGTGAGTCATCATCCAATGGTTGTTGCTTGTCACTGTGAAGGAAGAGGATGGAAATTCTGGGCAGATTCCAATCTCAAAGGCAAGTTTTGGGGCCGTTCTATTCAGCTTGATCCTGTAGGTGTCCTTACTCTGCAGTTTGAGGATGGTGAGACTTTTCAGTGGAGCAAGGTTACCACTTCGATTTATAATATCATACTAGGTAAAATCTATTGTGACCATTATGGCACAATGCGCATTAAGGGCAGTGGCAATTACTCCTGCAAGCTCAAGTTCAAGGAGCAGTCTATCATAGACCGAAATCCACATCAGGTAAGCTTTGTTGTTATGAAGGAAAGGGTAAAAGACACAATATCAGGCACTCTTCACACTTTCTGTTTGATAAGACACATTGGAAAAAAGATTAATTTCTATAAGAAATTTTTTTTTCAAGCATTTCGGACCAGTTATACTATTGAAAGCTGCTAAATGACCTAACAAGCAGTACTAAACAAAAGTTTTTCTTTTTTTCCCTCACTGCTCTTTGGTTTTGTTCCTTCCAGAGTTCTTTGCTTTGTGATGAGAGTTCCACTTCTATGTACAACATGGAAGGGAGATAGAGGAGATTGGTGATTATTACCTTTTTCGCTCTCATCCATGAAGTATATTATATGCAAGTCAAATGGAACTTTATAAATTACCAAAGGAAGAAGAAATAAAATATATATTTTCATCGTCATAACATGACAGGAAATTTGGTGCTTCCCTTCCACCACCCCCTCCTCCCCTTACTGGAAAGAGAAGGCTCAGTTGTCATTCAGAAACTGTACTTTATGTGTGAACCTTGCTGAAAAAATTTCAAAGCCTTTAACGTGAAAGTTAAAATTGACAATTCCATAAGTGAGTGGTGTAGAGACCATTTTGCCAACTTCTCCGCTTACTGGTAAGGATTTTATAAAATTTCAGGTCCATGGATTTGTGCAAGACAATAGAACTGGAGAGAAGGTAGCTATGTTGGTCGGGAAGTGGGATGAGGCCATGTACTACGTGCTGGGAGATCCAACTACAAAGCCTAGGGGTTATGATCCAATGACAGAAGCTGTACTGCTGTGGGAAAGAGATAAATTTGTTACCAAGACAAGATATAATCTCTCTCCTTTTGCAATATCCTTAAACGAACTGACACCTGGGTTATTGGAGAAATTGCCTCCAACTGACTCGAGGCTGAGGCCGGATCAAAGACATCTAGAGAACGGAGAGTATGAATTAGGAAATGCAGAGAAGCTAAGACTTGAGCAGTTACAGAGACAGGTATTCACCTTTACATCCCCTGCTGTATGTGTCCTTGCGTTTAAGTCTAATTGGAATTGGGGATAAGCCGAGTATTTTATGTCATTTAGACTCAGGTCAGGGTATGCGTTAACTAGTTGTGGATTGCTTCCTGTGTTTCTCCAAAATGCTTAAACCGGCAATTTTCATAACAATTGGCTGCTGGAGGAAACTTAAAATATTTTGATGGTCTTTGATCATTAGTTATGATAATGCTTTCTGCGGTGGCCTAAATAATGTAAGAAATATAATTCTCTGGATATATATATATATATATAATTCTCTGATGAGTGCTACTGCAATTTATTTAACATTAGGTCTCCTTAAATTTTTTTCATCATGTAATAGGCACATTGAGCGGCTGCTGTTTATTTTGTAATGCAGGCAAGGAAGTTGCAGGAGAGGGGGTGGCAGCCAAGATGGTTTCAGAAGGACGAGGATGGTTGTTACCGTTATATGGGTGGATACTGGGAGGCAAGAGATAAAAGGAACTGGGATGAAATTCCTGATATATTTGGCCAAAGTAGTGATTTCCCTTCTTGCTCAGGAGAAGAGTAAGGTGTCCACTGGTCCCATCTTACTCTAAATTATTTTGGTTTCCTTGTTTACCTCTACTGGATTTGAGTTTAGATGTAGCTACTCTCAAGTTATAAAGAAGCTCGTAAAAAGTTTTAATCTAAAATTTTAAGGCTTTTGTGATCTAATTTGTTCTTATCAATTGAGGGCGGTATTTATTATTTATCATGGTGCATGCTTTTCCTTTTAAGCTTGGTTTTTTAGAGGAATTCGTACAGCGCCCACTAGTAATCCACATACAAGTGCCAATGGGCTTTTCCTCCAGCAGCCAGTGTTTCTCGTACAGAGTTCATATCGCTGGAGTGTTTCTCCATAACAGAGCTCTCCAGTAATCCAACTGGAAGCGTAATTATGAAAAGACTCCACTTGTTTTGACGAGATACGAAATGAGTGAACATCCTAATGCCCATATAAAAGTCAACTTGCAAAATGCAGCATGCACAGAATATGCTACTATTGATGTATTCCATTGGCACTTTGTAAGTGAATCTCTTGAAGCTGCATGTCTCTTTCAAAATGCTTACAACCGGCAAAACAAACCAAAAGGAAAAACCCAATGTTGACAGTTAGCCGCCCACTGCTCTTGAGGTAGACCTCGTTGGTTGTAACGGCCCTTGATGGAAACTGGGAGTGCTTACAAAAGAACTTTCGAGGGAAAATATAAGAGTAAGAGGTATATTTACAACAATTGAGGGACCTCCTTCTAGGGCAAGCTCGACAAGATCAAATTTTAGTGAAGCTCATCGAATCTAGATCTAAGAAATCTAAAGGACCAAAGGACTTTTCGTATGAGAGTCAATACACACACAAGTACAGGAAACATATGGTGAAAGAGAGCAGACAAGAGAAGATGGTAGAGAAGCGCGTGGAAGATAGAAGTTAATAGATTAATGTAAATCTTGTAACTTTCAAAACCCCAACAAAAACACTTCTCAAGTCTTTAGAATTGGACGCGTGGTAGTTGGTGGGACATTTGGTTGGGGGGAGGAGAGGACGTGTTGGACGGCCAACGCTCGGTGTAAGTGGCAGTAATGGTGGGGGTGGGGGTGGAGACATGAGTGGTGATATTAGTGGCTGCCACCACCACCACTATATTGCCATTATAACTACCTTTTCGCAGATTTCAAATAACTAACAAAATAATAAAAAAAAAAAAAAAATGAATAAAACGTATCTTCTTCTTGAAAAACACGTGCAAATATAACAGTTGTACCAAGACACCGAAAAGATAAACAAAGAATTTTATAACTTGACCTAGTAACGAACAGTTGAAGAAACTGAATTACATTTCAATTAAATATGCATGAGCAAAGAAATAAATTAGAAATTAGAAATCCCAAGGGATCATTTTCATTTAAAAATATGGCCAAAAAAAAAAAAAAAACACTACAAATATATAAAGATAAAAAGAGGATATGGTATAGGCAGGTAAAATTTGGTCGTGATCATTTCCATGACTTCCTACCCCGGAACTGTTTGCCAGAACGCTGCTGTTTTTTCTTCTTCTCTTGTCGAGATCTTGCTGCCTTGGCTTTCTTTGCAACTATAGGCATAGCCTTCTTACGCTCCTTCTGCCTATTGCTTAGACCACCCGTCTGTCCAATGACAAAATAGGTGTAAACAATATTTCAAACAAAGTATCTTCTACGTCATGCCATTTTAGTCTAATAATTGTCATATTATGAACAGGAGAAGTCGTAAAGATGATCTTGCTTGGCAACACTTTTTAGGGTAGCTTTTGCCTTTTATCAAAAAAGTAAAACATGAACAAACAATTCAAAACACAAAACACCAAAATCTAAAAACTATTTTCAATAAACACTAAATAAAAACTATTTTCACCTTTACGTCATATCACAACCAAAAGACCAAAAAAAACCCTTTTAAAAGTTTTGTCAAACCTACCCAAAAGCTTTAGCAAATTCTTAATTATACACTCGTAGTTGTGAGATGATGAGTTGTAGCATCATCTCATTGACAAGCAAGAAAGAATAGCAGGGGAAAAGAAAGAAAGAGAGAGGAGCATCTGAATCCCTCATTTCCAGATCCTCCCTCAACCCTTGATCAAAAGATACTGCTGGATTCTGAAGCAAAAGTTATCGGGAAATTCTCAAATTCAAGCCAAACTTATGAAGAAAATTAATGAATTGATTGCCAATCCAAACACCAGGATTCCAGAATGCAAGCATACAAATGACCCCAACACAGTTTAAAAACAAAAACAAAAAGAATTACCTTTTTCTGTTTTACAGCAGCTCGAGCCTGGTACTTCCCTCTGTCCTCCCTTCCTTCCCTCACTAACTCTAATCTTTCCTCCTTGCTCATCTTTTTGCGTACATGAGCCTACAAAATGTATGCAAAAAGATCAGTATATATCTTACTGGAAAAATCTTAATATTAAAAAAAATATAATAAAAAATAAAAAAATAAAAAAATCTGAAAAAGTGCTACTTCTTTGTAACCAACAATGCCTTTCCCACTCCATCACTTTAAACATATTTTCCAACTCCCTATCCCCCCTCCTCTCCTGATCCTTGAAAGGATTCATTCTCTTCATCAAGAACAAGCTAAAGGTAACCAAGGCCACATTTAAGAAATAGAAAACTTACTTCAAGCATGGCAGGATCCACTCGCTTAACACTCAGTCGATCAGAACTTGGAACGCCCTTTCTTAACAACCCATGCTGAGCCAAAGCAGTTTTTGCTTCACCCTTTGCCTAAAAAAAAAAAAAACCAAAGAAGCAACCAACAATCAACATATAATACTATGACATCCAACAAGTATCAAAAATTCAAAAAGGATTAGAAATTTTTCATTATTAATACACTTTTAATGGCACAAGGTCACAAATTAGTATTAATTTTTTTCATTTTTAACCAACTTAGGCCTGGTTCAAATTAGGATACCTTTAATTCCTTGATCCTTCGGAAGTCCTCATTAGAAAGAATTCCATCGGTTGAGTCAGATGAGGTACGGCCCATTGTCACTCCTGCCAATCTCTTTAGAGCCTGAAGACTTGCATCAGCAGCAAGCAATTTTCCATCAAAATCAGGTGACTTCCTTTTCTTTCCTTTAGATTCTTTTACTCCAGTTTCACTAGCCTTGGCATCATCATTAGTTATATCCGAACCGTTAGGTTCATGCCCAGCGGCCTCTACTACCTCCATGTCCTTCTCTTCCACTTCCTCCTCCTCCTCCTCCTCCTCTTCCTCATCATCATCATCATCCTCATCATCACCACCATCGCCATTGGCATCACTGTCATCATCGTCTTCTACTTCATCATCTTCACTTCCAGTAACATCACTGTCTAGCTGATTTTCTTCATTATCACTGGCAGCAGAAATCTCATAATTCTCATGATCATCATCAGAGTCACTGAATGTGGACCCAACAGTATCACTAACATCCCCCTCGCTATTGTCATCAGCTTGCAATAACTCAACACCGGGAACATCACTGACCACATCAACTTCTCCATATGCTTTTGGCCTTGCCTTTGGGTCAGTAGGCCGCCCACGATCCTTCTTAATTAGCAGTGATGGACAAACCTGCACATAAACAAATTAGTAATTATTCCTAGATTGGTCACGAGCTTGTGAACACACACACAGAAGCAGACAAACAGTGAGAGACACAGAGAGAGAGAGAGAACAGCTAGAAGTAGTTTATGATACCTCTCTAAACAAAGTAATCAATGAACGAGCTGCAACTGATACTGCCTTCTCATGTGATTTCTTGTATAATGCAAGATCTTGCAGCAAGTCTTCTGTCATCAACTAGTTGCCAGGAACAAAAAAATTAATACCAACAGCACTAAAAGACAGAATAATAAAAGGCAATATATTAAAGCCATAGAAAAGAGACGCAGGATGATAAATGAGCTAAGTCCAACTAATATTTACAGAAAGATACTAGACAACTTTTATTAAAACATTCATGATAATATCAGATAGAAAGATAAAAAAGAAACCAACATGCATAGATAGTTACCAATGGAATTCGTAAACATATCTCTCTTATAGCATTCAGTCCAACAGCAATGGCCTGGCAAAAGCAACTGGACTTAGAGAAAAATCCATAAGTAACCAAAAAGAAAAATCTAATATAATGTAGCCGTGAAGGAGCACCTCTGTGCGTGAACGATCATGTACAAACTGATTTACTATCTGTTTGAATAGCGGTTCAACTGCATCAGGTGGGACCTGCTTACAACAACTGAATCAATTGAGAAATTCTTGACAGTTTAATAAAAGAAAAGTGGTTTTTTTTTTGAAAGTCAAGCAAAATGGAAGAGCCTACTATACCATATCATGGCAGGCCTGAACTGCTGCTGCAAGTAAATTTGTAACATCACGTTGATGGGGCTGCAATTACCAATATAGTTACCACCTCAAGTATAAAAAAAGATAAAAACTTGAATGCATTAGTCAGAGAAAATACCTGAACATATTTCTCAAGAAAACGATAGAAATTTAACAGAATCAAGCGGTGAAGTCCAATTGTTCGAGCTATTACTTTCACCATCATCATCTTAACCTGAAGTTTACATACACAGTAATAATCAAAAGAAATGAATCATTCAGTTTCATAACAAAATTAATGCAACTAAAAATAAACAACTAAATAGAAAAATTAAGAAAGGATTTGTCCTCGTTACATAAAGTAAGTCAGTATTTTACTCTCTATCATGTTTTGAATAGTACTCAGTATTTGGTCTCAGCATCTAGTCAGTGTTCAAAAAACTTGACTGGCAGCAGTTCTATTGAGCCAAGTGACTAACTCGTGAATCACTCAGCTTCACAATGTGATTTATGAAATAATTAAAATAAACAAAGAAGCAGAAGAGCTATGAAAATAATAGGCCCTTAAAAAAAAGGAGCAAAAAAATGATAACTATCTAAAACAATGAAAAGAGAGGGATCAAATACCATGTTCTCAATTTAGATAGATACAAAATGATGAGATGAGAAGTGAAGTGGTGGGAAGATGAGAAATGAAAACAGAGGTGACAAAAATGATGTATAACTTCTCTTTTCCTAGGAGACTGAATCCTCCTACATGAAATGTATTTTAACCTACAGCTTGTTTCTATTCTTTTAAAAATAATTGGGGGTATATATGGTATAACCAAAAAATCAAAAGATTCACTTGCTTCCATCAGTTCAAATTTTGGTGATAAGTAGAAAGTGAAGACCTAGTGGGAAGTTTATCACCTTTTCCATCCACTTTTTGCTTAAATATCCACACATGGGCAGCGTTCTTCTATTTAATCTAGTTCTCACCACTTCCTTCAATCCTAATACACTGTAAATAAATCCTTCTTATCTATAGAAAATCATTTTGATATATATATATGCTTGTATATTCTCCTGAATTGTTGACCCAATAAATCCTTTCAGTCTCCCCATTGTAACGTCTCCCTTTCCCTGGATCTGTCTACAAGACATCTCTAAATTCAAATCTTCTCTATTTACGTAAAGTTCATCTATATTTTCCCATGTTTTACAAATCTAAATGTCACTGATTATCTATGATCTTACTCTCTACCATATCAACAACAATTACCACTATGCAATACGCACAAAGAGAGAGTGAGAGAACCTAATCTGGCAAGGAAAAAAAAAGAAACACAACAAATTGACATAGGATATCCCATGCACAATGATAAAAAAAATAAAAATAAAAAAGGTTTGAGATCATCTAATCAAAAGCAATATAGATAATTTTTCTCACCTCAAATCGTTCATTGCAAATTTGGAGACGAGAGAATAACTTCTCAGCAAATCCCTGCAGGCAGATCAGAAATCTGAAATTTCCTTCCATCCACACAAAGAATATTAGAAGTAACTGGACTTAAGGCGATAATGAGAAAACCCTACAAACCTGCGCATCTTTAAGATGGTTAAGAGGTGAATAATAATTTGATGTGGTCTTTTCTGATGACAAGCGTTGCTGCCTTTTCATAGTACGCATTGCACGCTGCAGTTTTGCTTTCTTTTTCTTCTTGCTCGAAGATGTTCCTTTATGGTGTGCCTGAAATAAATAAATACAGCATATCAATACAAATGCAAGTCTTTAATTTTACAAATAACTGCGACTCGAAATGATTATAAAAAATTTGTACTCGTGAAATGTTTAGGAGGCAATCTGTATAGTTGTGTGAAAAAACTAGCAATTGACCTTATAAACAGCCTCTTTACTTAGGACAGCCTGAGGCTTTTGAGGAGTAGAGTCGTCTTCACTGCTTGAAGCATCGCTATCATCATCGTCTACAATCTTCTCATAATCCAGAAGAAACGACAGAGCAGCAATCATGATCCTATGTAAGTCAAACACACACTGTGATTCCCAAACATCCAAAATTAGCAATTAAACACAGCCACCAACAAGAAAAATACTTGTATACCTCGTTGAGGAATGAAAACATGCTGTACAAATCGCATTGGCGGTTCTATCATCGAACCACACCTTTCTCCGGTGAAGCTCACATAGCGTGATGAGCGATCTCTTGGCCTTCACTTCATCCTCATGCTATCAAGTTACACAAATTCGATTATTTTAGACCAATGGAGCTCAAGCCCAAACAACAAAGAAATCGACTAGTAATACACACCTGTAGCATGGGAAACAAGATATTTTGAAGCGCACGATTCTTAGCCTCGTTTTTATGCTTCTGATTCATTTGCTTAATGCTATGAACAACATGAGAGAACGCCAATTTCTTTAAAACTCTATCGCCTAGAGTCTGTAGCTCCATGAACAACGGTAGGGTTGCTTTGATCTCAACCATCTAAAAAAACAACGAGATGTCTCAAATTCAACCCGACACCATTTTTCCTTCAAATTCTTGCAAATTTTCGAAATTACCTTCCGATTAGCTAAAAGAATCAGCGCTTGCGTGATGTGACACCTCAGCCCTGACGGTAGCGATCTGGCGGAGGAGGCGAGGAAATCGGCGAGTTGGCTGGGGAAATCAGCGAGGTGCTGGGGGTAGAACGGGGTGACGTGGGCCAATACCATGGCTCGGTCGCCGAGGTCTTTCGCCACGGCGGGGTCGCTGCCGATGCCGCTGATGGAGGTGAAGTTAAGAGCCGCTTGTTGTCGGAAGAGCTCTAGCGAGGACTTGAACTGGCTGTGGATCAGGACCAGCTCCGACTCATATCCTTCCGGGTCGGACTTCATCTTGGACTGGAGCGCCGGGAGGCTCAGCTTCTCGGAGCTCCGGCCCGAGGCCGAGAGTGCCTCCGCAGACACCGCTGGTTGCTGAGACACCATTTTGGTAGGGGCGTGTGTGAGAATTGACAAAAACCTAAAACCCTTAAACCCTTAAACCCTTTTTCTTTACAACTACGCGTCCCTTGTTTTAGGGAAAAATTAAAAAAACCTCCCTCAAGGGCCTCAACTATTAGTTATTTCAAAAAAAAGCTCTAAAAGTTGACATGTCATACATTTGTGACATTTAGATACATCGACTATCATTTTATGATATTGATTGTTAAATTGGATGGAGAAATTATTTTCTTAAAAACTAAAATAATAAAATAAAAACTAAATTAAACCAAAAGAAATTCTTTAAAAAAAAAAAAAAACCAAAGGGCAGCTGAACTACTCCATAAGGATAATCGGCCACCCAAAATCAAGGAGGAACATGTGCCCTAAGCCATGGGGATGGCCAAGTTTGGGGTGCTGGGTGCTCCATTTGGGTGGCCAAACCACCCATATACTTTGTGAGTGTATATATATATATATATATAAATCAAGTATTCATAATTAGAAATGGTTAATTTGATTTTTTTTTTTTTTAAATGCCATAGTGAGTGTATTTTAGGACTATTTTGGTCAAATGTTGTTTTTCCATTAATTATAACGGTCAATGCAAACATCAACGGATGTGCTTTTTGCCACAAAATGACAATTTTATGTATTTAAGTGTTACACATGTTAATTCCTAAGGCTTTTTTGAAAGCGACTAGTAATTTTATGGTATTTTTGTATTTATCTCATTGTTTTAAGGATCAAATCACAAGCCAAAGCATGATAATAATATGTAAAAGAGCTATAAAAAAAAAAAAGAAAAAAAAAAAAGAATACACATAACAAGTGTTCACTCATTAACGTGACAATGAGAATCACAATTTTCACTGCCACCTCATATAATGAGTACTTGAGAGTGTAACATTTTGTGTAGCATTCATCTTTTTTCAAAGTTAAAATAGGTGAGTAACTCAAAAATGATAGAAATTTCCTATCACATAAGCCTCTAAAATTGACATATATTCCTTAATATGTGAGAGACAACAAAAATTTGCTATAAATGGTTTGTAGATAATTCATACAAAGAAACCCATCTGATGTAATTATATTAAATGAGTTTGAATTAATTAGTTACAAATCAATTTGTAGTAAAAGTTTGTCCGTGGAAAAAAAAAAAAAAAACACATGTTTTTCCAATATTACACGCGGGGAGAAAGGTACACGACATGTAGCTGCAGATAAAAAACTACAATTTACACGGACCGATAAAAAACGTGAAGAAAGGAAGCGATTAGAGAGACAGTGATATGAAGCTCCAATGTTCGGCCAGCAGAGGCGCCATTGTGGCCATGAAGAACGGCTTTCACTCTGCCGAGCTTTTACACAGACCTCAGGTTTTTTCTCTCTCTCTCTCAAATCGTGAGTTGGGTGCTTTCGAAACTGTCTTGTTCTGATAATCTTATTGTATTCGAGCCCAGTTCGTGCTTTGGTTGGTTGACTGCTTGAAAGAATAAGAACCAAAAATTGAAAAAAAAAAAAAGAAAAAATAATACTTTTCTCGAAAATTTGGAGGATCAGATGTTTAATTTTTTCCTGAAAATGTCTGTAAATAAATGGGAATGTGTTCTAAGTTTGCTGATTGCAAATAGAGAAAGCAGGAAACCAATATAAGATGCTATATGAGTTCTTGTTGCCAGTTTAGCATGTAAGTTTTTAAGTAGCATTGTTTTGATTTTGGTGCTAATATTTGTTTAATTTTTGGTCTCAAATACGTTCTTTATTCTTATTTGAAGTCATGTTGTGTTACAACACAGCATTTTTTTTTATTATTATTATTGATTTAGATATTATGCAATATGTGGGTGTTCAACAGGATCTAGACTTATAGTTGATTATGGCTTTTTCCCGCATTGCCAGAGTTGTGTTCCCAAAGTGAGACCAAGCAGTGAGGAATTCGTGTCTAAATTGCTCGATCGAAGATGGGCATTGCCCAGCCCTGATACCAAAATTCACCAAATAATGCTTTCTCCCCCACAAGTACGTAGTAGAGGTGGACCATTTAGCTACACATCCCTTTTGAACAATACTCAACCAGCGTTTGGTGATGGCATGATGGCAAAGGATGAGCATAATCCATCCTTCTATATTGTGAGGGATGATTTGTTGCATCCATTGGTGAACGGTAATAAAGCAAGAAAATTGGATGGACTGCTTCCTCTCATTGAAGATCATTCAGTCACTGACGTGGTATGATTATAAATCCATATTCCTTTTGAATGTAAGACGGTGATTGTGTGTTAACTGTTAAAGTTACATTTCCTTTGAACAGCAATATAGGCCCTTCCTTGGTTTCCATATTTTAGTGATTGTCTTATTGGCTTCTGAAATTTATCTCCTCTTGTATTAATTCGGATGCATAACCAAAAACATGACTAAGGAGTTGTGAACCATTAGATTTCATGGGCTTATATGCATGACTAGGAGTCTAGGATCCCCAAATAATAAACTGTTCGCTATTACTATCTGTGCTCTCTGTTGATAGAGAGACAGACAATGTCTGATGTGTTCCAGCGAAGTTCTTTGTGGAGGAGACGGTTTTGGGTACTTGATCCTGTTGAGTTCGATATTCTTTGTATGGACATGGCACTGCATCTGGAGCAGATGGTTGTCTGCTCTAGTCCAGCAGTTTTGGGCGTAGAAATCTGTTTGTGTAGTGAACCTTAGGAGAGATCGTTGCCTCTGCTTTCTTTTTTTGTTCCAGTTTATTTTCATTAATATGAACAGTTTCTATTTAATATCAAATAATATCTGTTTCATTTTAGGAACTCCCAAGAACAAATAACATTCAAGTGGGACATTTTCTAGGTTACTTGTGGAGGTTGTCAAAGTGCACATGCAGCGGCTGTTGGTAGGAAATGTTCTTGTTTGCTGCAGTTACAGTAGGATTTTTTTTTTCTTTTTTCTTATGGCACTGAAAGGTTTTCACTAGTTTTGGTAGAATAAGCTATAAGAGAGGTTGCTTGTAATGAGTAATTTGCATATCTTGCAGCTGTTTCGTGTGCAGAGAGAGGACTTAAGTCACATTTGCTTCTACGAGGGGAGCAGCCTGAAATTCTGACTGGCTATAACCTGATTTCAACAATATATGGGAATGTTACATATGTTCCAAGATCTCTTTATGCCAATAGGGAAGAAATGCTGATAAACCATGCTAATTTGGTGGCAGGCAACAGTGGTATTGTTGTATTGTTCAGTGATATTTTGGAAGCTTCTTTTACCAGTCAAACTTCTAGTGCTTCAAACTTTGTGCAAATGGATGCTAATAGAAGTGCTAAAAACTATCCAAGAAAGGTTGTCATTGTCAATGAAGGCGCAGGGGAGGCTGTGGCCATACTGGGTAAAAGTTGTGGATTTTCGTATAAAGAATCATATTTGTGTTTGCATTTGTACATATTTTAATGTCTTTTTGAGGATAAATTTCTCTTTCTCTTTCTCCTTGTCTTGGCTGTGTATTGGTTTGATGTGAGTGAGTAAAGCATTTTTGGATGTGGAACATGCATATTCCTCTTCTCTGCTCATCTTTTTGAAGATTTTGTATTTACTTTCAGTCTATAATTTGCCATTACATCTTGTAACAAGCGCCACTCTGCTTTACGGTAATGACTTTGATTGAAGACCAAAACAATGTATTAGAAAAATATGACTATCAGATAATGGTTTTAATGGATGAGTATGCTTTATGAAAAACTAACTTGGATTACATTAAATTATGTGTTTATCACAAGTTTGATGTCTATTTTCTGATTAAATAAAGATTAGTTCTGCATCTTATTGTCTCATTACTTTTTTGTTGGTTTAAATTGGTTGTTGCTTTACGCATCTGGTGCTGGTTGATTGCTATGATTGCTTTTACCAAAAAATGGTTTCCTTCTCATAGGTGCCATTCGCCTAGTGTAGTACTTATCCCAGAATCATTTACTTGGAACAGAGAGGCCGTTGAAATTTGTTGTAGATGCTGGTACAGGGACAACTGCTGTTGGTTTAGGACTTGGAGCCCTCTGCTTAGGGTGTGTTCCATTGAATCAGGAATTCTCTGGAATTCATGTTTTATTTTCTTTTAGTTGAAGGAATAAATTATTGCTTTACTTTCTCATGGTAATGAGTCGTTATTGAAGTACAGTATTGTTGGTTGGTGACTGCTCATGCTGCTTCATGTCAGGCTCCCTTGGGAGGTAACTGCTGTGATGCTGGCTGATACAGTTGATGGTTACAAACAACAAGAGAAACGCCTGATTTCCAATTTCAAGAGGTGTTTCAGTTTTCATGATCTTGTTGATCACAGCTTAAATGAAGTTCATGACGGAATAGTGAATTGGGTAGAACGTTGCCATCCAAGAAAGTAATATCTCATTCCTTCTCTTCTTTTATTGTTAATGGTATTATTAAGAGTATTGATTTTATACTGTCTAAAACCAATCAAGACGTGGCAGGAAGAAATTTCTTCCTTTTCTATACGTTTCAGCAGAAAAACTAGGGGAAATTGGGGATCTGATGGGGATGAGGAAATTGAAACAACAAAATATATATAAACTTTTCGAAATAGGGGATGAGGATGTTCAGGGAACTAAAAGCTGCAAAGATTGAAGCTTGACGAATATGCCTTTTATATCTGATGACAGAAGCATTGTCAATTAGGAACATTTGATATCTCTGTCAATAAGACTGTCAATGTGTATTTTCACAATAACTCTTTTTTCTTTGCTTGCATCTGTTAAGGTTACTAAACTCAAATCTCTCTCTCTCTGCCTCTCTCTATTTATCCAGATTTGGCAATGTATTGAAAGGGGAAGTAGAAGCATGCCAACAAATTGCGCAGCAAACTGGTATTCTGGTGGATCCCATGTATACTTTAGCTGCTTGGGAAATGGCAGCACTCCTTAGTGAGGAGGGAAAAGGTGCTGTAAATGTGGTTATGCTCCATACTGGGGGCACACTGGGCATGTTCGGATTAGCACAGAGATACAAATCTTACTTCCATACGCTCAAAGATGGGCTGTCCTTTTAAAAGATAACTAAATTAACCTTGTACACTACAACTACAACCCTACCCTTTATTTTCTCCATCCAAAATTTCCATTGGTCTGTGATGAACAAGTGTAATAAAAAAGAATATCAGTTCTTGTTATATACTCTGATTCATATGTCGTTTTCCTATGATTGATGTGTCTGTATATGTATCGTACAATGCTATTATTTACATTAAATTTTCACACCAGTTTCACACTGGCTTATGTGACATGTTTTAAGCAGGTATTGTTTTCTTGAAGTGACTAACATGAGAAGTAACTTAAAATACTCTACATCAGTTAGCTTAAAGCTAGTGTGAAGAATAATATTACTCATAGCTCAAATCCAAAGAAAAACCCGAGGGTATGAACTATCTCTATATTGGTTTGTCAGTGGAAAATAGTATAACAAGCATTACACAAAGTCAGAGGAGCAAAAAATTTAAGACTTTTTGAATAAAATGGCTCATGGTTGACTTGAAGGATAAAAGGAGAGTATCAAATTACTCATGGAGAAATTAAATATGGGAATCATAACAAAGAGATGATGAAAAAGTGATGGCAGCCGGGGTTGATGCTAGAATGTTCAATGTTTGAGCCGACCCAGCTTGGGCTTGTTAAAGAAACCCACATAGATCTTAACTTTCAGCCTGGCCCAAAATTAGCTGCTGCATCTTGGTCACGTCATATCATATCGTAGAAAAATAATGATTGCAAATTTGCAATAGTTAGCTGTGACCAATTTTTGGTCCAAGATTCTGATGGAAGTATGACTTTTCATTCATGCTAATCACCTAAAAGAAAAAACAAAAAGAAAATAGAGATATTTGGTTTCGTTTGCTTGTGCATCTCTCATCGATCTCGCAAATTTATTATTGAATATGTATGACTCATCTCTTGTTGATCTTGCAAATTTATCATTGAATATGTCTGACTCACGTGTAGATCCTACATATTCAATAGTAAATTAAAAAAAAAAAAAAACACTTTACGTGTTAAAGAGTGATTTTTTCTTTTTGGGTTTGCTTGCGTTAAATTTTAGTTGAAAATAAACATATTTTTATTTATTTATTTATTTATAATAGGACATGAGAGACACGTGTATTGATCTTTAAAGTGCTAGAGCCAATTGAATCATTTCTTTTCTTTAAAGTTCTTTCTCTCTCTCTCTCTCTCTCTCTCTCTCTCCGTGGGGGTTGAGAAGTAATTACCATTACTTTCACATTGGGTTGCATAATTTTATAAATAGGAACATTCTTGGTGATAGTGTTAAAAATTGATCAAAAAATGGTGATTAGCACAACATATAATTGCACCCTTTAGGCCGTAGAATCTGATTACCCAAATAAGAAATGCCCAGAAATTCTTCTCTCAACACACGTTGCAATTGTGAAACGATTCGCCACGGTGCCAGGACACGACACGGTCCGCATTGCGCACACTCTGCCCGAGATATATATATATAAAAATATAATATATAGTTCCCTTGTTAACCCAAATATATGTTGGAATCGGATCACTTGGTGGCCATGGTGGGGGCAACCCAACCTGCCTTTGAGGCTTGAGCCACAAAGCAACTCCTGCTTTACAAAAGGAATAAAAGCGTATGAGGATGCCCCAATGCACCACCTCCTACTTCAACCATTCTCGCAATCTAATAAAATGACCCATCATTTCTTGTCTTCAGTCAAACATTATTTATACCTCGTGCATCTCAACTACGTACTCGGAACTTGTCCAAATAATCCACTAGCTCATATCAACTCTTATAGATTCATGCAGCACCGGATTTTGCTTCCTCTATGATAGATTTGAGCCCACCTCAAATGGTAAGGGTGGCCCTATTTGGCCATTTAGAGTGACCCTGAACTACCCTAGGGCGGCAGCTTTAAAGGGGGGTGGTGAAGCCATCCTTAAATTTAAAGTCTCAATCTTTTCACAATGTATTGTGTGGAGTGAATTTAATTGATTTATCTTATAGTGGTTTATATGAGTTTTAACTAATCCCTTACAATATTTGTGTCCGAAGTAACTTTTGAAATGAAATGCAACTATGGAAAACTTATGCATTTGATTTTCCTTATGGTTGGAGTTAATGATTGTTGAATGTCGCCTTGTAGGAAAATATACAAAAAGGCTAGTCACACAAAATAGGGAATGTCTCCGTGTGTTTGGAACCCAATATAGTAACCTCCTTAAAATGGGGTTGGTGGAGAGCAAGGAACCATCCCTTTCACTTACTTTTTGGGTCATAAAAAGGGAATCCTCATACATTCATAGGAAAAAGGGAGAACAATGGCCCATGAATCATGTGAAGGGAATGGGGAACACAACAATATAGTATATTGAGCTACCACATTAAAAAAATATCATGTTTGTGAAAAGTAACCCGTATAAAATATCAAATTGAAATCCCACATTACACACTAAATAATAATAATAATTAACTAACTTTATATCTAACCCGATTGTAGTGCAGAGAATTTCAATTCACCAACAGCTTCCACATAAAATGAAAAAGAGGCATTTTTTAGAGAAATTACATTTATCTTCTCAAATTATCATTCAATTAATAATGTTTGTTTCAATTCTTAAAAAGTTGAAATATCCCATATCAATCTATCAAGCCTTTCATTTACCCCTTTCGTTAGGATTCATGGAAGTAGAGTTACACACGTTTCATGTAACCTATTTTGTTAAATGTTTACCGTTAAACTTCCAGTGAGATGTGTGCAAATATAACCATGCCTTTAGATTTTTAAAATAAAAATTATTAGAAGTGACACACGACCGTCTGGAAGGCCATGAGTCTGGAATTTTTTTTTTACAGGGGTATTATTGTCATTTTAAATCATATGTATTGCAAGTGACTCTTTTTGAGTCAGATTTAAAGAAAAGTCATAACACAAGAGGTTAAATGAAAGGGGTTGGTAAATTAGTAGAGGATATTACAACTTTTTAAAGTTTGAGAGAATATTACAAATTTGGTAATAATTTGAAGAGTGCAAATGTAGCATCCCCATATTTTACCTTTCAAATGCCTACACTTCAAAAAAAAAAAATTTAAAAAAACGCATACATCTATATTGATTTTTTCTATAATAAGTGGGATTTATGAGGAATTTATTGGGAATAAGTACTTTGATATTCTCCTCTACATACATCTCAAATCCCATTTTACATAATCGTTACTTTTGTTATACTTTATGTTATTTGAACCAATAATAATCCGACTCTGCTCCATATTGAAGAAAGTTATTATATATTGTATTTAAACCATGTGAGACATTTATGATTATAATATATCACTACGCTTTGCAGTTTGTGTATATAGCAGCCCCACTTTATTGGAACATGATTATCTCCCTTTCAAGTGAACCGGATAATATATAGTTAGTTATAATGGATGAATATTTTTGTCTTTTCACTTTTTGAGGGGACGAAAATATCCTTCTACTATAACTAACTGGATATTATTGAGTTAATTTGAAATTGAGAGGATCCTAATTCTACTTTTATTGACATTGGTGCAACGGTACTAATTACGACTTAACATTATACCCAACTTATAAGTTGCTTTTTCCGTTATTGGATTACAAAGTCGCAACTCATTTGATTTCAAACTCGATGAATTACGCTAGATTTCATATTCGATGTGGTGGCTGGCACCTAATTAATATGGAGAGCATTCATAGCAGATTCTTTATATCTTGTTCATTTCCTTAAGCTTAGGAAAAATGTATAAAAAAAATCACAAAAAGCCACTCATAGCATACTCTAATGTATAGGGTTGTAGCAATCATTGTGCTTATTAAAATGGAAAAAAACTTAGGGTTAAATATCTAATTCCCCCATAAGGTTTCATCACTTTTTTTTTGTTGCCTATTAAGGTTTCATTTGGATCGCAGGAGGTACCTATGATTTTGATAAAGACGAAGATGATACTTTCGTTAAAATTTCGTCAAAAACTTAACAAAACGTCACATAAAAACCAATCAAATGTCGCCACGTGTCATGCAATTAAATTTTTATTTTTTATTTTTTTTAAAAAAGATTAAAAATATATATTAAAAAAAAAATTGGGGTGGCTCTTGGCCACCAGCCACCCCCCAAATGGCCAAGGGGCCCAATTTTTTTTCTTCTTTTCTTTTTTTTTTTCTTTTTTTTTTTCTATATATATATATATATATATATATATATATATTAAATCTTTCTATTTTTTTAAAAATTTTAAAAATTAATTATATGACATATGACGACATTTGATTGGTGCTGACGTGACGTTCCGTTAAGTTTTGGACGGAATTTTAATAGAGGTATTATCTCTATCTATATCAAAACTACAAATACCTCCTATGATCCAAATAAAACCCTAGGGGACAAAAAACAAAGTACTGAAATCATAAGAGAAATTAGGTATTTAACCCAAAAACTTATTCTCTCTCCTAAATAATTAAAAAAGTAGAGAAATAAAGAATTAAAAAAATAAAGAAGAGTAAAAAAATTATTTTTAAAAGAAAGTTATTGTAGAGTATATGTAGATAATGAAGTAAAAAGTAGTCTTGATCGTTAAATATAAGAAAAATGATAAAAAAATTGTTAGAAATGTAAGAGAATGCTTTAATTTTACCCAACTCACTGCAGAAACTTTGGAGAGAAGTAAATGTAGGTGAATACTGAATAGTCAATAAAGATGTACTAAGATGTTTGAATGTGGTGGTGAAGGACACTTAGTTGGATAATAATATTTGACAATGGGGCTACGGAGGACGTGTGAGGGGGAGACAACAGCATGCAAAGTCTCGAAGACACGACTAAAATATGCTTTCAATACTCCTTGGAAGTCTCATGTTGGACCTTACTGGAAACTCCAGCGCACGTGTGTTGCTCTTCACTCAAAACCCTTTTTACGCACCGGCGCTTTGTTTGGTTTTTGTTTTTAAATAAAACTAATAAGAAATTAGTAGGAAATTTTTATTTTAAGGATGGCTTTTGTTCTTAATCATGACGACATTTGCTTGCCAGTACGAAACCTAAATTTGTCACTGAGTGTTATAACTTTTGTTGCAAGTGTCTTGCAAATTGAAGTCGTACTTCATGATTGTTGCATTCATCTTGAGCAATAATACATGGGAATAAGAAAAAAACTAGGAATTTTTTTTGTTGGTTAAAAAACTGGTCATGCTTTTGAAGACCTCGTAATTTAAAATTAATCATGTTTCAAAGTTCAATGCTAGTGTTTTTCTAATTTCCAATTTCCCCACTCCCATATTAATAGAAAAAATATATATATATATATATATATATATATATACTTTCTTCTCTCTTTATTTATTTATTTTTGTTTTCGTTTTTTCCTGAGCTGATATATTCATTAAAGCCTGAAATTAAATTAAAAGTTATTCCATTTTTGAATTTTTGTTTACCGGTACGTATATTGCCAGCTTATTAAGGTTACACGCACCTCAGCTGCGCATAGAAAAAAGAAAAGAGTTACACCTGTATCTTGCACTTGCACCTATGCTTTGAATAGGGTAATAGTCCCTATTGTCCTGCCAATTTTGAGTGGGATGCGTACTTGTTGGGGGGTTTCAATAGTGAATAGAATTATCCAGTCCATCATTAAAAACATTTCTTTTAGCCTAGTGCCTAACATAAACTGTTGGATATTGGACTATATAAAAATAAAAAATAAAAAATAAAAGACAAAATGGTTTAGGCTTCTTCTATATAAGATAGAAAAAACATTTTTTAAAAAAAAACCCTTATAAAACTCATACTTATATGTAAAAAAAAAAAAAAAAAAACCCAAGAAAATTTAAAATTCGAACAGGGAAACTTGATCGACACAAGCAGGGAGGCAAAGAAGATGCTTCATAGATTTTTTGAAAATAATAGTCATGTGTAGCACCGAAGAAGAAAGGAGAAGAAGAGCAAGAGTCGGACAAAGAAAATTAAAAGCGGGGTGACACCAAATCGAGCATTACGAGTAGTCAAAATAGCAACATGAAAAAAGTTGGTACCATGCACCAGCCCCAGAGGGCAATTATTACCCTCCGGTTTGAGCATACTCTGAGTGTACGGTTAGGCCCCACCCATCGCCACGTGTACGGCCCATCAAAGTTCGACGAATCCCTTCCCCTCCCCAATCAAACCGTAAAACAGGATACAAATTTCAAGGACAACGGGGCATTCCGTAATTTCATCAACGTTTAAGATGGCAAAGGACATTTTTAGCAACTTGGGGTTGAAGAGAAAGTGGAGAAAAAAAGGAAAGAGCCAAGCCACTGTGACTTGAAGAGAGACAGAGAGGCAGGGCCGTAGAGAGAGAAAAAAAAGAAAAGAAAGGAGTTTTATTAGTAGTGTGATTACTGTTACTTTGGGGAAGAGACTAGATGGGAAACAAACTAAGCGCCCGGTAAGCGGTAAACCAATCTGTACCCACCGGAAAACCACTCTCTAAATTGTCTTTTTGGTGGTTTTCGGAGCGGTGAAGATTTTTCGAAACCCGCCATGGGAGAAACCGGGATAGTACGGTTTCCGGGAAACCTAGACCCTAGGGCTCAAGAGTTCAGGCCCAGAATCCCTAGCAACCAGGCCCACGTGGCCCTCTTCAGGCCACTGCCGCAGGCGGTGCCCCAGGTGTACTACCCGTTCGCAGCGAGCGATGTCCAAGTGCATGTGCAGGTGGTGCCGTTTTGCGAGGGGGGCGTAGGATACGGGTGCCAGCTTGCAGCAGTACCCCCGGCGTACGTTAGCGCGCCGGGGGTTAGGGTTCAGGCGGCGGTTCCGGCTCCGTCTTCTGCCGCGACACGGACGCTGGTGCTGAGCTCGGTGCCGGTTGACGTCTGCGAGGGGACGGTCAGGCGGGAGCTGGAGGGGTTTGGGGAGGTGAGGGGGGTCCAGATGGAGCGAATCCGGGAGGGGATCGTGACCGTTCATTTCTACGATTTGAGGCATGCAGAGGAGGCCCTCAGTGCCATTCGTGACCAGCACATGCAACACCAGACCAGGCTCAGAAACCACTACTATAGTAGCTGTTCAAACGCTGCTTTGCCCCCACCGCCCCCGCCGGCGCGTGGGCTCATTGCTGGCCGTACTGTCTGGGCCCAGTTCAGCATCCCGTCGCCCACCCACGCCGTTCGCGAGGGGCACAACCAGGGCACCATCGTCATCTTCAATTTGGACTCCCAAGTCTCTAAAGCCGGTCTAAAAGAAATCTTCGAAACTTTCGGTGGGTAATTTTTTTTTTGCTTTTGCTCTCTCTATGAGATCTGGAGCTTTTCAAGGACTTGTTAGTTGTTATTGTTTTGTGGGGCTCAGGCTTTATGCAATGTTTCGGTATTTATTGTATTCGGTTGATTTAGGTCCGGTGAAAGAATTGCGAGAGACACCATTGAAGAAACATCAAAGGTTCGTGGAGTTCTACGATGTGAGAGACGCGGCCAAGGCTCTTAGAGAGATGAATGGCAAGGAAATTCACGGCAAGCCGGTTGTAATAGAGTTCAGTCGACCCGGTGGTCATAGCAGGAAGTTCTTCAACGCGCCCACCCCAGCTTTCTCGGCCAATTTCCATCACACGAAATCTCCGAGATACCCTCCAGTACTGTCGTCACCAACTCCGCCACCGCCTCCGCCGCCGCCGCCGTTGCACCGGAAATTATCTGGGCGGTTCGGTCCCAACGTGTCTCCTCGTTTACATCTCTCTCAAACACAGTTCTCCACAAAGAAATCGAGTTTCAGTAAGGCAAGCCCCAAGAGCGGAAATCTTGAGGGCGAAGTGGCTTCGATGAGTCTGGGCGGCGGCGACGTTGCGAATGGAATTGAAGAGAAAGAAACGAATGGGCCTCCGAAGAGGAACGCAAAGAAGAGCCCAAGCAATAACTTGGCAGTGGCTGCAAAGCAGCCTAAGAGTAGTAGGCCGTGGAAAGGCAGACAAGCAAAGAAGTTCGACAGCCGTTTTCTAATAAACGAGGATGCCATATTGGAACCCAATTGCAGAGATTCCAGAACCACTGTCATGATCAAGAACATACCCAACAAGTACAGGTCGGTCGGTCGGTCGTCTCTTACATCTTTCCCACTCCTTGGCATATTATTGTTATTTTTTGTTCAAAATATATAATTTTGTTGACTTGTTTGCAGTCAGAAGCTGCTCTTGAACATGCTGGACAACCACTGTATCCACTGCAACGAGCAGATTGCCGACGGCGATGACCAGCCTTTGTCCTCATACGATTTTGTGTATCTCCCCATTGATTTCAAGTAATCTATCTATCTACCCGCTATTAATTCCTTTAATAAATATTATGCTTTAAATATTAATTATTTAATGCTTATCAAAGCTCTTGATCTCCCACATATATGTACCTGTATAATCATTGGGTGGGTATACGTTTATTTTGTATGAAACGTTTTGTGGAAGCAGCAACAAGTGCAATGTGGGATATGGGTTCGTGAACATGACTTCCCCGCAGGCAACCTGGAGGCTTTACAAGGCCTTTCATCTTCAACATTGGGAGGTCTTCAACTCCAGGAAAATTTGTGAAGTCACATATGCTAGAGTTCAGGTATTTCCTTTTCCCCCGTAAAAATACTCCGACATTTTGTCCTACTCATCTGAACAAATAAAAAAATATTTTTTTTGGGGTCTACTTTTCTGAATCAATTTAAAAACAAAAGGGATTGGAAGCGTTGAAGGATCATTTCAAGAACTCGAAGTTCCCGTGCGAGATGGACCACTACCTGCCAGTGGTGTTTTCACCGGCTCGAGACGGGAGGCAGCTGACGGAGCCACTCCCCATAGTTGGCCAGAACAAGCAGCCCAACCCGATTGGTCTCTCAAGTCCAAAAGCTGATGAGATGGACGGTCACGATACGCTAGAAGATGATGACGGCAACAATGTCCAAAACCAATGCGACGTACTGATGATACATATGGCCGCCAGTAGCAACAGCAACAGCGACCGCAACGGCGGCGTTGGCGTTGGCGTGAACAGTGATGAAGATTATGGCGATGATGAAGACAAAGAAAAATAAATTCACATATCATGTCTCATTTATAATTGCTGCAGAGAAGTGGCTGCACCCCCACCCCCACCCCAATAGGTGGTCGTTGAGCACCGAGCCCTCCTTAGATAGGCCACCCGTCAGCCTAAGGCTTTGTGTCATTCTCAGGTTGTGACCTGACTACCATCACTTCCCATTTACTCTCTCTCCCTCTCTCTCTTTCTCTCTCTTCATACCCTTCTTTATTTTGCGTTGCTCTTCTTGTACCTTCGCAATATAGGAATGCTAGTTTTTTCTCGTTCTTTTTTGGAAGCTTTGGTACCAAACTTGTAATTCATAAAAAAAAAAAAAAAAGAATGAAGCTTTTGTTACATGGAATTTAGAATATATTTGACAATGGGAGCAATCACATCTTGCATATAAATTATTTAGCTAAAATGCAGTTACTTAAAGAACATGTTTATTTTATTTACTTAAAATTTTAAAGCACATACGGCTGGTTCAAGTATTTAGTTATTCACTTTTATTTTTCTATTTAAAATATTTTGTTTTATTTTTACTATTTTCAAAGACCATTTTTTTTATTAATTAATTTAATTTATAAGGAGCATATCAGCTAGTTAACTTCTTGTTTAAAATGAGATTTGAATTTTGTTTTAATATGTATATATACACTGGAAATGTTGAAGATTCTTTAATTCCCTTTGATGAGAGAATTTTTTCTCGATATTTTGTGTGTAAACTCTCGAAGATGAGGGCGATGAAGGAACCATTGGATAAAGAGGAGCCACCTCTTTGGCCGATATATGGGCAGGCTGCAGGTGGCTGGCATCCAGTGCTTGCACGTCACTTTCTCGCTTTTAGGCTAACTTGCATTGTTCTTGGCAGGTTCGACCTATCACGTATGTATATACTTTTTATAGGAAACTATGGATTATATGTAATATCCAAATTCGGTTTTATTTTTCTCTCTTTAATTATGTGATTTATTGTCATTAGCATAATTGGATCGGAAAATTCCAAATTTGTATGCAAGAAATTTACCGTTACAATAAACAGTTAACAACAGATGATGCTTATTCCCATGTCATTTATATTGTGACGACTGTAGGTTCTCCTTTTGTGATAAAAATATAAACATATATGGGCAGGTTTTTGAGTTTATTATTATAAGTGTATATATTTGCGGATTAAGATCAAAGTATATATCTATATATATATCTTGAGGCCTGAGCGACTTCCATTAATTTACGGGAGCAATGAATAAATCATAATATTAATTAATGTATTCTTCATATTGATAATATATTTTAGACAAGATTAACCAAGCTTAATCTATTGTTTATATTATTATTATTATAGCAATACTCCTATAGAAAAAGTTTTGACTTTGGAGAAATAATTAAGTACATCAAAACTCGAATATTAAAGAGTTTGCATGTGTGTATGTGCCAATATTAGTTTACTTTTTAATAATACTTGTCTTGGGGATTTATTTATTTATTTATTTTTTGTTATTTTTGTGCTGGTCTTTTGGTCAAAGACGTAAGTTGTTTTTCTGATCTTTAGACCGAGGAGTAAATTGGTGTTTGAGATTATCTCTCAAGGCCGAAAAATATAGTTTGAAAATTTGGGTTACCCATATTTTAAATTTAGTATGTCTGGAGCATATTAATTTTATAACTGTAATTGTACATGGGTTAACGGAAGCTAGAATCATAAATAATACTTGATTGTAAGAATTTTCTTATTGTATTTATGATTTTATAATTTTATAGTTTTTTGTTATGATTTATCAAAATTTTATACTTTTTATCTTTTATCAAAAAAAT
Source organism: Corylus avellana (assembly GCF_901000735.1). Taxonomy (NCBI): domain Eukaryota; kingdom Viridiplantae; phylum Streptophyta; class Magnoliopsida; order Fagales; family Betulaceae; genus Corylus; species Corylus avellana. The sequence goes on along the minus strand of NC_081544.1, from coordinate 34,681,632 downwards.
CTGACATGATTTTTTTTTAAATAATAATAATAATAATAATAACACTTTGACTTTTGCATGTTCAAATATCTATATCAAATCAAACGATTAGAACTTGCAATTATTGCTTCTTTTTTTTTTTTTTTTTTTTTTCATTGGGGGGAGATAATTATAGCAAAAATATCCAAAGTTAAAATAGTAAAAATCAGAAAATTTTATTTTTAAAAAATTTACTATTTTGAGTAACAAACTAACAATATTTACTTAAATATATGATAGCATTTATCTCTCGCTGAATACTAGATTCGGTGTTTATGGTTTTCAAGATAATAGTAATCGACCATGTGCTTCGAATATAGAGCACTTTCTCTTACCAAAAAATAAAAATAAAAATATAGAGCACTTTCCAATTATAAATTATCTTTTATATTTATAATAATAATATTTTTGCATTTAAAAAAAAAATCAAAATTGTTTTAAGAAGGGTACCCTGACAGAGAATAGTTGTGGCCACTCCAACGAAGCTTGAAAGATGATTGTGATCATCCTTGAGCCATGGGGCAGTCACGACCGCCCCAATAACACTACAAATTGTGGAACTACACCAAATGCCTCTCCCTACGTACATTCTTTTGTTAGGGTAGCTGGTCACCCTTGAAAAGAAAATGAAAGAAGACAAACTCATGTCATTCTTCGAAGACTTTTTCTTAATAATAACGGATCTATTCCAATGGTTTATTATGCATACCAAACGGTAGTGTTTGAACTGTACGAGTATATGTCCTATGGTTACTATTGAAATCATTAAAAAAAAAAAAAAAGAAGAGAGAATTTAATATGATCATTAAAAGGATTCAGTATAGATTTTATGGCTGGAGCCTGGAGTGGAATTCCGAGAAATTACCCAAGAGAGAGAGAGAGAGAGAGAAAGAATAGAAGGGCATGTGAATTGCTGACAAGTAAGAATCTCATGCCACGTAGGACAATGTACTGATGTGGCAATACATGTGGATGTAGAGGGTTTGACTCTGAATCCGTACTCCCATGGGTGCAGAAGCAGAACCTAAAGGCTAAAACCTCCCCCTCTATTCCTCCCTTTGGCAGAGGCAGAGTCACTTTTTCTTGCTCATCCACCTCACACCATACAGCACTACAACTCTTTTTGTTTGTCACACTCTGTGTCCTTGGGAGAAAGGTCAGCCTCCTCTCCCTCTCCCACCACACCACCCTCCACACCTCTCTCTCTCTCTCTCACTACCCTTTTAATGCTCCCTTCTGTAGCTCATCCTGATCTGTCAGCGTCCTGCATCTTTTCATTTTTTTCCTTTTTCCCTGATGCTCTGGGGTTTTGACACGTGGGCCACCTGATTACTGCCATGTCATTGATGGATACTGGCATCCAGGTCTTTGGTAATGTTGGTTTTGCCCAACTCAAACCTCGTATGGTTGGTGTCAATGCTGACAGACGTTGCTGTGTATGACCAATTCATGCAGGACAAATACAAGTCCTCTCCCATACATGATCAATACAAAAACGAAGATACACAAAATCAACATGTGGGACGACAACCTAGCTAGTCACATTTCGCAATTCCCGCGTTACTCTAAATATCTATATGCCTCTAGTAGTTCGTAAGAGATAAACCTCAGCTGTAAGCCTGTACTGGGAAACAGGATGTACTGCTGGTATAACAGTATGAACAAAGATTTCATACAAATTGCTTGGGTGAAAATTTATTACAGATCACACGTGCTCCTTGTATTATGTGAGAAACGTACGTATTACAATTCTCTTACAAATTAGGTGACCATCGCAATTTACATTTTTAGCAAAAAATACAGCAAGTATTTTATGAACCAACACATCAATTTGTCTAACATGTTAAGTACTAAGTGGATTAATGCAATGTGTTAACCTGCATTTTAGTGACTAAATTGGTCAAGTGTTATATTGATTATCACGGCAATTTATAATAAAAACACTAATAGTTTAGATTTAGGTTATCACATACTATAATTGATTCTCGCAAAATTAAATTCCCACAATGCATTAGCATGACGATAGAAAATATGTAATTATTGGTTCTCTTCAGATTATTACATTGAATTTGAATGATAGATAAAGTTCTTATTCTCTAAATTAGGTTGAAATTTTTTTTAATTCAATCTACTAAATTAATATATGTTTTTTCCCGTGCATTATTAATGCATGTAAAAATTAAAGGTAGCTTATATATGAAAGGAGTAAAAACTCTCGTTGGATTAAATTAAGTTTAGACAAGTCGTGTGTAGATTAGACCATCATTGGATGCTCTAGCTAGGGATTGGTTCACAGGAAAACAGGCCAAGCAAGTAATTGTCCATGGAGGCTATGTATATGCGGAAATGAAATGGAGAGTATTCTATATTCGGTTAATATATTTTAGAGAGATAAAATTATTTATAAATTTTTTTTGTTACATTAAAAAAATAAAATAGACAAAAATATTATTTAAATATAATTAATTGAATATCTTCCTATTCGGAGAAAAAAAACGTGTTACATGGTTGATGCCTATGACAATAAATCGCATCACGATTGAGGCCGACAAAGATACGAAAATAAGGATATGAAACACTAGCAACAGCAAAACTCACCGACAACTCCTAATGAATGCCCATAACCATCAACCCTAACAAATCTTGCATTAACGGGATTCTTTGTCGTTTCGCAAGTGTTGGGTTGTGTTTTATATTCCTTGAAGATGTTTTTTGGATATAAAATATTTGTATTGGGAGGTACTTAGGTTTTTGTGTGGTTATTGTAGTTGTTTAGGGTGTTTAGGAATTTCGTTTGACTGGGAACAGGGAAAGATCCTTGAGTGGTCAAAAATGAGGGGTGGGAGCAGCTGCTCGGCCCACCATGGAAACTGTGGCATGCGTGTTCTTTTTGAGCTAATCTAGGCCACACGGTTGGCCACTTGGACTCATCTCCTTAAAATAATTAGCAGCATTGTTTTGGAACCCAATAAAAAAGAGAAATAATCCAAAAGATTTTAACATTCTTGAATAGGGGAGAACTTTGGAAAAACCATTTGTACGGCTGCTTGTCTTCTTTTGAGATGTACTTCTATTTTAATCAACTTTCTTTTTCACTTTATGATCTTCAATCTTCTTCATCATCATCCTTTAGAGAAAATTTTAAAAAATAATTTTTTCATAGAGATTTATGACAACTTTGTTATTCAATCTAGAACAACAAATATGAAATAATTACTTTAAGTACTTATCTGTTAAAGTAAATTTTGAATGGTTTGATCATTAGCTGGTCTTATAAATTTTTTTTTTCATATTTATTGTTTGAATTATTAGTAATTTGATTAGCAAATAATGAGATGGTCATGGGATTTAGTGGGTTTTTTTATTTTTTATTTTATTTTATAATTCATTTGAGTTCTAAAAAAAAAAGTAAAAACTTTAAAAGGCCCATTCAGGAATGTTTTTCAGTTTTTTGGGTTTTGAAAAGTTGTTTTAGAGAACAATAAAAGGAGATTTTTTTTTTCTCACTAAGTTGACAATGTATTTGATAAACGTTGACAACAAAGTATTTTTTAGGTATGAATTGAGCCATGATCGGTAAAGTTTTCAAAAAGTATTTTTGATTTTAGATTTTGAAAAGGGTTTTTTTTTAAAAGTAAAAGTTGAACAAAAAAAAAAGAAGTTGTTTATGAAGTTTACAAAGGGGAACCCATGTGGTATTTTTAAGGAGTAGCTTAATTGATTGGGATCACACCTAATAAAACGAAAAAAAAAAAACAAAAAAAAGGAAAAAAATTTCATGTGGTGTTATCAAGAAGTAGTTTAATTGACTGAAATCACGCTTAATAAAGCGAAAATCATTAATTTGAATGTTTTTCCTCTTCTTGTGTAGACATGTAAGAAAAAAAAAAAACTCATGTGGTAAATTAAAAAGTATTTCTAAATTTTTTTTTAAAAATTTGATAAGCGTTTACAAAATATTAAAAAAAGAAAAAAAGAAAAAAGAAAAGAGGGTCTGCTAGAGGCTGCTCTCTACAGTAGTGGCCACCAACCTTTATTTGTGAGAGACAGGGCCACTTGACAGATCCGTGGCCACTATGGTGGTTACCAATTACCATGTACATCGGGAAGCCACTACGAAGCCGTCAAATAAATTTGACTGCCACCGTGGAGTTGCCCTACAAATCCGAGGATACCATGCTGATTTGGCAGGCACCTCTTAAGGGTTGCAATGGCCCAATGCATATCCAGTGGCCGAATGATCCTGAGCCCAACAGTAGCCCAGCTTATACACACAGAATTAAGACCCAGCTAAAGCTTGATGGGCCATTTGGGCTTAAACTGGATGATCCAAATTTCCTCTCTTTAAAGGCTAGTCCTGTGAAAGTATTAATCTTGTACCCAACATTGGCAGGACCTCCTAGGTTTACCGTCTACATTAACAAGGAGTCATGGGGAAGGAGATCCATGCAATATTTTTGTGCAATGGAGTGGTAGCTTTGGTTGGGATATTTGAGCGCAAAAAGGTTGATTCGGATTGGGATTGTGTTTGAGCTTTTAAGTCGAAAAGAATTTTTGGACAAAAACTTCATTTTTAAGCTTTTGCCAAAAGTACGTTTTAACCATTTTTAGGTTTTTTTGGAACCTTAAAAGTGCTTTTAATGTTTTTTTTTTCTAAACAAGTACTTTTTTTCTTCAAAATAATTTTTTGAGTATTAAAAGCAATTTTAAGCCCCTTAAACGCAATTCCAAACAGACCCTCTATCTGTTCAGACAAGTGTTCAGACAACAGATGACGCGCTCTTTTGCACTCCCATGGCCATATCCCTGCCTTATTGTACTGCAATGGGACATGAATATTGCACCACATGTTAATTCGTCAATTACTAGGTACAGGTACTCTCAAAGAGCTAGTAGCACTTTTACATTATATGTGTCTCATACTTTTGTTTTTCATAGGATTCTTTCTTGGTGAGTGTAAGTTTATGCATGTAGTCATGGACCTAGCTGGAGCAGAGCACCCATTAGGTCCATCAAATGCTAATTTTGGTAGAAACAAAAGTGTAAATGTGATATGACTGGACCTCTTTGTATTTGCCTTTGTTGCCACACCAAATTGTTAAATTATTAATTATTTTAAAAGTATGCACCAGAAATAAATAAATAAAGTTAATTATTTAATTAATACTTTAACAAATTAATTCTTAAGTAAGCTAGTTTCAAATATGCAGGATGAAGCAAGCTTTTATTGTAATTCAAACAAATACATTAATTATAATATTCTCTCCTGGCATAAGCACCAAATAAACGAGACAGATTTATGGTTTTCCTGTGACAAACAAACCAAACCACAAGCTTTTACTAAGTAGCTAGGCTACAGAATCTACTTAAATATGAATTTATGAGGCTTAAAGTTCATCCTTGAAGGAGGTTCTTTGGGTGTTGGTTGAGGAATTTTTGATGGGGTAAGAGGCCTCCATGGCTACACCACAGAGTCCCTCTTCTGCATCAACCCCACGTTGCATCCTGAAGTAACCCTTCTCTCCCCATTCGGCTCCCCAGGAGTTCTTCACTATCCAATAATTTGTATCATCCTGAGTTGCTCCATAACCCACAATCGCCACCCCGTGATTCAACTCTGTGCCACAATCTCCAGTGAATACTCCCTGCACTCGAATTCCATTTCATTCGTAATTATGTATATATTGATGCCAAAGCAATCCCATTTAATGTCGTCAATTTGGTAATGAATAATGTTATATTAATTTGTAAACCCTATATTTGTAATTGAAATGGACGATGAATAGACATTTGCTTTAATAATATGTTAATTAATTATTACTTATTTAAAAAATTTAAGTGGGTAAGAAAGAGTGCATTCAATAATTTAATTAATATTGTAATAGACTTGCCTCTGAGTAGAATTGCAAATCCTTGCCACCAGCATCAATTGCAACTGATACAGGTTGGCTTGCAACAGCTTTCATCAAGGCATTTTCATCATTTTCCGGCACACTTTGATATCCATCAATTTGCACCATAGGAGAATTCATCTGCAAAGCAAGAACAGAAGTAGAAACTCATATATATATATATATATACTTTTTTTTTTACATGCATAAAAGTTTAATAGATCATTTTTCACCTTGGATGAGTCACATGACCCATCTAGGGCTTGGTAGGGGTAATTCTTCTCTGCTGTCAATCCACCATTTTGCTTAATGAATTCAAATGCATTTTCCATCAATCCTCCATTACAGCCTTGGTTTTCAGCATCACAATCAACCAGCTCTTGCTCAGAAAGGGACACTAACTCATTTGTTTTGATCTTGTTGATGCCCTCCACTGCAACTACACTTGAAAATGCCCAGCAGCTACCTATAAAACATCAACAATAATTTTGACAGATTATCTTAGCATCTCATGACAAATATATAGTGAAAATACACGAACACATAGCCACAACTTTTTTAACTTACCACATTTGCCTTGGTCCTTGATACCGGTGACTGCTCCTCGTTTCCTCCAATCAACAGAGGATGGAAGATTGCCGGTGTTCTCATGCATGAAACCGCCGGTCCCTCTCCAGCGGCCTCGGAACATCCTGTAGTGGCCGACCTTTGAGCCGGCATAGGAGCTTGCAAACTCATGGTTGGTCATATCCGCAAACTTACTCAGTTTCAGCTTGTACGGCTTATTCATATTGTTCACCTTGTGAACATGCCCCACATTCTCCTTGAACACATTGAAACGCTTATGCTTCTCCTGCAGGTCCCGAGAGACGGTGTGGTGGCTGCTCCACCTCTCATACAAGTCCCAGAGTCTCTCTTCCGAAGCCAAGTCCTCCTCCTGGAAGTCAAAGCTCTTGGCAATCCCCAAAAGTAGAGCTAATGAAAGAGCAACCAATAAAAAATTCCCCAGATCCATGATGTGGATGAAGCTGTTTGATATGGTCTAGCAATGGAACCACGACCTTATATACAAATGCAAATACCGGTCAGGTTCCTGCTCTTTAGAGCTTTAACCAGAAAATATGGGGAAAAGATGGTTCTTTTTAGAGGTGGATTTGTATTTATTTGGAACTGCGTTATCTTGGTTAACTTGCTTGTAGAAGGTGAGGTGTGACTATGTTGTTAGAGGCCTCAAGACACGATTTCTTGCAAGTGAGGAGATAAAAATGCGCAAAACTGCCCTGTCTTTTGCTCAAAACTGAAAACTTTTTCAGAAGGTTGCTAAACGGATTGAAATCTGTTCACCCAAATTACTGCTTTTCGATATGAATGAGATCAAAACCCACACATCGACGGAAATATGGCATGCTTTTGATAAAAACCAAATTATCCAAATTTCCCTAATCATTGCATTAGAGAATCGCTTAGGCAGGCAGCGCGGCCTAGCCAACACACAGCAGCCCATCATTTTGTATCTGTGATTCCATTAAGGTTGATAATTTGTGTTTCTATATTAGGATTTGAATTGTCTTGAGACATAAATATAAGAATGCATAGGTTAACTTTAATCTGATTCATTTAATTTAGAGTAAATATATTATAAATCCCTGAGTCAACATGTCAAAACTGTAAAATCTCTCAGTTTTTTTTTTTAATTTTTTTTTTTTTGAATTTTTACTCATTTGGTCAATCGAAAATGCAACATCCCTACTGTTAGATTTTTTCCCAAAGGTTTAACGAACGTCATTCCCATTGAAACGCACCGTTTTTCCCAAAGTTTTAACGGACGTCATTCCCATTTAAACACATCGTTTTGCCATGACAGCATATTAATTTTTTATTAATTTAATTTAAAAATTAAATCTAAAAAAATAATAAAAATTTTGAAGGGGTGGCCGGAAAGCCACCCCCAACCCTTATGGGGTGGCTTGCGGCCATCCCAAGGGAGTTAGGACAAGAAAACGGATCTACAAACAGCAGCTGATGAAAAATTGCCTTCTCATGAGAAGAATATATAATCTTAAATCTCAGGGTATTTATATTCGGGTTTACTTATCAAAAAAAAAAAAATCTTAAATCTCAGGGTATCTTCAGCACTTAGAGCTCTATTTCATGTGAATGGTATAAAAATGCCTTACCCTTTCCAATTCGCCGGAAACCTCTACTTCAATTGCAATTTCAGAATACAACAAATAAGTTTCTGCGAAGAAACAGTTAAATTTACACAGAACAAGGCAGTTGTAGAGATATGGTATCACCGATACATATTTTATTCTTTTAATTCTTAGCTTGCATAATAGAGTAGAGTAAAACAGTTCCACATAATCACATGACAGAACATGCTACTCATGAAAAGGAAACATAAGAACTTGCAATAACATGATACCCAGGAAACATAATGGCTGTAACAGAACTTTGAGAGCCTCCGCCTTTGTCATCCTGCCAATTCTTCTGGGAAAGATATTGAACTTACAACCAATGGGCATCTACTGAATAGCATGGAAATGAGTTATATCGCTGATGTCAAGGAAATCTTCTAACAAGATATTTTTGAATGATTTGCTTTCAGGATGCATGAGATCATTAAGGCAGAGTTTTGTTTAAACGCTCTGGATGGAGGGAACAGGCGGGTTGCAGAGAAACCTACGGAAAAATCTTAAGGAATAGAGATTTCCTGCTAAGTCTTGAACAAAATTATAACCTAGGTCTAATCTTGAGTAGATTCTGATCTTAACATTCTTACTCTCCCACTTAAGTTTTGATTTACCTCAACCCAACTTTTTTATTTTTTATTTTTTATTTTTTATTTTTTATTTTTATTTCACTAGACAGTAGTCCATCAAATAGAAAAATGCTAGATCTACAACTCTTTTAGGCCAGTTGTAAGTCGAGTAATCTCCATATTCTAGATTTTTTTGGCTTCATTGTATTTGTGATTGTGACTTAGGAAGGATACTTTTACATACAACCAAGTTACCCCCTCTGGTTTTCCATTGATACAATTATCTTTACTTATAAAAGAAAAAAATCTTATTGACAGCCTTGGAAGAGAGTTACTGCAGAGCCAGGAACTATACGGAGTTGATAAAATGAATCCACTAGTGCTAAGAAAGCATCTCCTAGTCCAAACAAAAAGATGAGGCTGCACATCAAAGATCTAAACATTCTATGCATCAAAATAAATATATTATCATTTAAATTTTTTTTTAAGTGGCTATTATTTTGCAAAGTTTTGTGGTTGAATGATCAATCAATAGAAATACTCTAACACTTCACCATTGCCATATATTCCATACATCATACTACATAGATATCATATTCATGGAGAATGAATCACTTTTATTACCTCCAATTCTTTGGTTAAACTTCTAGAATATGCTTTGGTGAACATATAACAGACTACTTGAAAATAATGCACACACAACCATCTTAAATTCTAGACAGTTGTTTTACACCGAACATGACAATTTCCAAGCACAAATCACAAAAAGCGCAAGCTAGGTTCACAATTTACATCTACAATATTCAACAAGAAAAATGCGGTGCTCCCAATTTTAGAAGTACAAACACCATGAATGTTATTAAATTACTGCCTCTATTATGTTAAAATGAACTCATAGAAGATGCACTCATCAGATTAAAACCAACTTCACTTCACATTCCAACACATGCGGAGAGAAAGAACAAGTCTTGGTTCATAAAACAGGCAAAATATAATTTGTTTACGCCACAGTCATCAGCTTAAAACAGATAACTTGATTATTATAATTCTATCAACTCTGCAACTTAAAAATTCAAGAAAAAACAGGAATTTAAGAGAAAAGTGCCACCGGCATCACAGCACAACGCAACAGTCAAGCGAGAGGGTCCCTATGTTTGGCTTGTTGCAATAACTCCTCCCGGACTCTCTTGATCTCTGCTTGCTTCTCCAATCTCTCATTCTGTGATTAGAAAATAAATGAACATATAAAGTGCTTAATGCAGTAGAACATTGTGTGCATTCGAATTAGGATAAATCTAGAGAAACTTCAAACTCAACATTTACCACATCTCTAAAGTTGTAATATAAATGATCCCTAATTTTTCCTTAATTCATTATACCTCACTAAGTTGTATGCTGAGCAACAAAATCTGAACCATAAGATTCTAAAAATTCTACAATAGACATAGAGTTATCCTAAAAAAAAAAAAGAGTAATGCTATCCGTTTATTCTAAATAATACAGGCCGTCCCTTGCCATGAAGGAATTCACACGCAGCCACTAGCTTTCCAAAAATAAGGGGAGATTACTGCTCACGAAAAGTGCTTTTGGTACTACGGACCTTTTTCCATCCATTGCAGCAGTAATACAAATAGCTATAAGCAGCCAATTATGTATTTCCAAAAAAATCCAATTAGCATTATAGAAAGGAACGAATGCAACAAAGCAATAGATCTAGCAGAGCACATGGCAAAGTATAATATCTATGGTTTTTCTCTCCATTTGACCAATAAATTGGGCGTTTAAACCAATCAAAAAGTTTCTAATTAGAAGTAACAAATAGCGTAAAAATGAACAAAAAAAGTTCAAGGCATTTAACCTTTTCGTCTTGGTGGAGAGCGATCCAGACGTGAAGCTTATCCATGGATTCCCAGAATAGGAAGGCTCCAAAGGTCATCGCGAAGTAGGTCGACACTTTCACCATTTTCTTCTTCTCCGCGTTCTTCTATGCTTCGAGAGATTTAGCTGAAAATTGAGAAGTTCATCAGAATTATTATTTGGGGAGAGAGAGAGAGTTCGCGGGGAGAGTATACGCTGTAATGCAGATAGATTGCGCATAGTGCATGCGGCTTCGCTGACGAACACGTGGTTACAGTTGCAATCTGGCCTTTTTTTTTTGGGCTGGACTGTGTCATATAGTGGCCCATCAGTCCATGTCAAATTAAGTTGTATTTTTTTTTTAATTCTCAAATGCATTTTTTGAGAAAAAAAAATTAGCCAAGAGCCAAGCAATGTTAGAAACAATCCAAACACTCATCAAAATACAAAAATTATTTTGTCATATTAAAATAATTTTTTTTTTTCAAAATAAAAAATAAAAAACAACTTCTAGAATATATTAACAAAGATACCCAATAGATTGAATTGTGTCAAGTAGTCCATGGCCCAGCTTCTAATTGTGGCCCATTTAGTACATAACAGAATGGGCAATGGCATTGATTGGAGAAACTCTAACAAATTCTAAATAATAGAAATAGGATCGATCGACATCATTTAAAGTTCTTTTATCTTCACTTATCTTTCGTTATGTTGATGAGATATTGGTTTATAGCTTTACTCTTTTATTTAAGCAATTCGATTTTGTAGACTTCTTAAAAATTCTAAAAAGCTTCGATCCTAGTATGGCAGTAAATAATGGATAATAGAATTTCTAAAGTCACTTTAATTTCCAACTGGTCCCAGTGCTCAAATTGTTTTCCCTCAAATCTTTTTGAATTAGCTAGAATGAGTATTGAGATTTTCTATAATTGAAGTGTTCGAATTTGTACTGCAATTCGGGCAATTCATAGAGAAGAGACTTGTGGGGAGCCATCCGTCCCAAGGGTTAAGCGTGGGGGTGTGAGTCTCGCACCTCTAAGCTCTCCAAGATAGGTGGGTATTGAAGCAGTGACCCTTTTGTTTTCGGTCCCCAATAAACTGTGCACTCGTAGAGTTGACGTTGCTGGCTTTTTATGCTAGACAATCCTGGTTGGTGGCAGATCGAGTTTACTTATGAGAATGCTTTGAGGCCAGATTCTTGGTTTGCAATTTGTATGGCTAAAGAAATATCCCATATATACTATTTGTGAATACACGTCATGGCAAATTAAGACGACGGTGACTAGACAAAAACAAAACAAGTGCCGGCTTTGCTAAAGACACGCATTTTTATTGGCCCATTTGGCATTAGAAGGTCATGAATTGGGTGACTGTGGAACCTGATGTACAGTGCTTTTTGATTGATGTATATGGATTTTTTTTAATTGGCAAAATGAATTGTTTAAAAATCACGGTGGCTACTGCAGTACAGCTTATGGCAAAAGACGTGTGTAAAAGACAAAAGAAACGACCAAACGGTGGTGGCTACCGCCTCCTTATTAATTAATAAGAGGTTTTACCTTGTCAGTTGTCACAGTGCGTTTGATTTTGATTCATATATAGGTGAGCAGACGAAGGCTTCGAGGCTTCATCAGAAGGTGTATTGATATGGAGAAGAAACGTGGGATTCTTCGGTTTGCTGATGGCGTGGACAAGCTGCTCATGTTGTTCGGGACGTTGGGTTGCATTGGTGATGGGTCAATGAGCCCACTCACGATGTTCGTTCTTAGCGGTTTGATCAATGAGTATGGCGGATCTGGTTTTGCTTTATCCATGGACATTGTTGACAAGGTATGCATTGTGATGGCAGATTATATATTGCTGAAATTTTCTTGAATATGATTTGATTCTACTGTTGTACTTAACTCACAAGCATGCCTCCTTACAGTACTCACTCAGGCTGCTTTATGTTGCCATTGGAGTCGGGATATCGGCTTTCATTGGTAAGAATAATTTGATTCATCTGTTTGTTTCTGCTTGTTTTGTTTTATTTGGTAAGAATAGTTGGGATAATTTATTAATTTGGAACATTTTGAATATGCAAATGATCTAAATGGATCCAAGAAAAAAAAAAAGACACAACTTACAACATTTTCCCATCATCTAGCTTTGGTTAGGCTCTAAAGCTGCATCGTGCACTCTAGGGGCTTGATCTACATCGATGTGTTATTTCTGTTTACCTGCTCTTTGAGTATGTTTGGAAGGCTAAAGGTGCGATTTGAAATAAAATTGTGAAAACTTTACGATTTGAGAATGTAGAAAAATATTTACTTTCCAATTATACGCAGCGTGCATTTTTAAAATCGTACAATTTTAAAGGTTAAATTACAATTTTTCCAAATACTTCAATTGCATTTTTAAATTGAACACTTTAGAATACGTTATTTTTTAAATCGCACGACTACAAAGCCGAACATTCCAAATTCATTTGTCTTTTCCTTTTGATCTTTACTCGATCCCCAGAAGAGAGCAAGTACTAGAAAATGAAAGTATCTAGTCTAGATTTTGGCATTTCTATCTATCTAAGAGCCATATGAGAGCTTCTTCCGAGCTTTTAGTATCATATAGTACAATAATAGTGAATGGATTTTTGATGCACAAATACTCGATTAACACCCAACAGAAGGACTATGTTGGACGAGAACTGCAGAGAGACAAACATATTGCATACGAAAGGAATATTTAAAGGCAGTCCTGAGGCAAGAAGTTGCTTTCTTCGACAACAATGCTGCTTCTTCCTCCACCTTCCAAGTCGTTTCTACATTCTCTTCTGATGCCCATTTTATCCAAGACACCATAGCTGAGAAGGTTTTTGACTCTTTAAGATATTCTTTCTTCTTCTTCTTCCTTATGCTATTGTGTTAACGTCATCTATATTTCTTCAACTGTAGGTACCGAACTGCCTGGCTCACGTCTCATCATTCATCTTTAACATAGTATTTGCATTCATGCTTTCATGGCGACTTGCAGTAGCCTCTCTTCCACTCTCTCTCATGTTTATCATTCCAGGAGTTGGATTTGGTAAGGTACTGAAGGACCTGGGAAGAAAGATGAAGGATGCTTATGGGGTTGCCGGTGGGATTGCAGAACAAGCAATCTCGTCAATCCGCACCGTCTATTCATATGCAGGGGAGCATCAAACACTGAATAGATTCAACTCTGCACTCCTGAAAACTATGGAGCTTGGCATAAAGCAAGGTTTCGCAAAGGGATTGCTGATGGGGAGCATGGGGATAATTTATGCAGTTTGGGCTTTCCAGGCTTGGGTTGGCGGTGTTCTTGTCACTGAAAGAGGAGAGCGTTGTTTTCATTTCTGGACTGTGTATAATATTGGGAGGATTGTGAGTTACTTTGCTTCATACTGCTATCATTTTTCTCATTATTAAACAATGACAAGTTTTGTGCTTGGGAAGAGTCTGCTTTCTTTACTAAACGGAAACATTTTTACTTGGCACATTTTTTATTTTTTTTAATGTATTTAAAGCATTTTTAAGCTTCTTAACACAATCCTACACATCCTCGATTTTTTTCAGTCACAGCTCATAGCTTAAATCTTGTATCTTCAGGTCCATTATGAGTGTGCTCCCAAATCTCTCCTCCATCTTAGAGGCAACAACCGCGGCTACCCGGATTCTTGAGATGATTGAGCGGATTCCAGTTATAGACTCTGCAGATGGAAAAGGTAAAACGCTATCACATGTGAGAGGAGAAATCGAATTTAAAGAGGTTTTACTTTAGCTACCCATCAAGACCTGATACAACAATACTTCAAGGACTCAATCTCAGGGTGGGAGCTGGAAAGACTGTAGGTCTTGTAGGAGGCAGTGGTTCTGGCAAGTCTACAATCATTTCTTTGCTTGAGAGATTTTATGACCCTGTCAAAGGAGATATATTCCTTGATCAGCACAAAATAAATAGACTGCAGCTTAAATGGCTGAGGTCCCAGATGGGACTAGTTAACCAAGAGCCAATTCTCTTTGCTACATCCATAAAAGAGAATATTCTGTTTGGCAAGGAAGAAGCTCCAATGGATCTTGTTATACATGCAGCTAAGGCTGCAAATGCGCATGACTTCATCATTGAACTACCCCAAGGATATGACAGTCAAGTAAGCGAAAATTTCTTACTCCTTAATTAATTAGTCCAATTGCAAGTTGGTTTTTAATGCTGAATTTCACCTTGGAAAAGTTTTTCCTGTATCTGATCAGGTAGGGCAATTTGGAGTTCAATTGTCTGGAGGGCAAAAGCAAAGGATTGCCATAGCAAGAGCTTTGATCAGAGACCCAAGAATCCTTTTGCTTGATGAATCCACGAATGCTCTAGATGCAGGGTCGGAAAGAATAGTACAGGGAGCCTTGGATCAGGCTTCAAAAGGAAGGACAACAATTATTGTAGCCCACCGCCTCTCCACAATCCAGAGGGCTGATGTGATAGTGGTTCTTCAATCAGGAAGCGTGGTTGAATCTGGTTCTCACGATGAGCTAATGCGCATGAACAATGGAGAGGGTGGGGCGGGGGCATATAGCAAAATGGTGAATTTGCAGCAATCGGCCATGCAAAATGAAGGCTTCAGTAGTCCCTATCATCAAAGAGACCATACATATCATTCGAAAGAAATTGGTACTAGGACTCCCCAAACACCATTAGTCAGTATGAGATCAAGCTGGCAAAGCAGCCCAGCCTATCCAATCAGCTCAGCATTTTCCATCGATCTCACACACACATTCCAAGTGCACCCCTTGGAGTACCATGATGATGTAAAGTTAAAAAAGGATGATTATCCTCCAGCTTCCCAATGGCGTTTACTACAAATGAGTGCACCTGAGTGGAAGCGATCTCTACTCGGATGTTTAGGGGCTGCTTGCTATGGAACTATTCACCCAATTCAAGCCTATTGCATGGGAACAATTATCTCAGTTTACTTCATAAATGACAAGTCTGTCATCAAATCACAAATCAGACTCTATTGCTGCATCTTCTTAATCCTAGCAGTTCTCAGCTTCATTGCCAATCTCTTACAACATTACAATTTCGCAATTATGGGAGAAAGTTTAACGAAGAGGGTGCGAGAAAAGATGCTTGGGAAATTGCTAACCTTTGAGATAGGATGGTTTGATCGAGATGATAATACAAGGGCAGCCATCTGTGCACGGCTAGCCACTGAAGCCAACATGGTTCGCTCCCTGAGATGGCATAAAAAATATATCAAGCTAAACAATGAAACATAATTGTTGCTTCCTTCTAATACAATACGAACTGATTAAAGTGCCGTCTAAAATAATAACAACATCACATCTAACTAGCTTTGCCAAGTGTACTATGACCAATGCCCATACGTAAGCTTTGTTAAAAAAAAAAAGTGACGATTTAAAATTACTATTTTTTCAAACTAAACACACTTTTATTAATGAATTAAAATAGTAACTTCTCACATTTAGAGTCTATTTGATTATCGCCATAATTCCATTTGTATTTTGCAAGAGTATATATAAGTTGAGAATAACTTCAACCAAGTTATGGTGTAAACGATGTATTTTGCATCTTTGAATAGGAAACAAACACTTAAGCTTAAAATACAAAAAAAATAATATAACTCTTTGATACTAAATAATTTTTCTTTCTCTTAATAAACTACTTCATAGACAAAATACTCATCGACAAAATCACTAAAACTAGCGTATTAGTTATTTTTGAAAACTCTGATCTCGAGAGCTTGAAAGTAGGTGGGGGATTCAATAGTAGGTGGTAAGCGTTGAATTATAATGAATGAAAAAATTTATAATATTGATTTAACTTAAAAGTACAGTGTGTTTATCTACTCTGCTCATATGATGAAATTCTCTATTCACGTGAAGATCGAGCTCACCGATTAGAATATTGCTTTGAGAAATTTTGAACAATTTCCTGGTTTTGTTGCTTTTGTAATGCTAGAATGCACAAAATCCTAGATCATGAATTTGGCAATGGATCCATTGTAAAAGGCTGACTTTTGGACTGATCACAGACAAATTATACTCCCTGCTGGCTAAAGCTGATCTTAATAAGTTCTTTCCATTTATGGGATGTGATCATGCGAGGATAAGAAATAACGCGCGCATGAAGGGAAGAAAGTATTCACAAAAGAGACTCGAAGACAAAACACACAAGCAGACGAGCTATTTCACGCTTTTGCGATTGCACCCCATGCAGAAACCGCGTACCACTTTTTCTTTTTGCATTTTTTTTTTTAGCTCGAACAACATAATTGTTACCATCTTCATCTGACTCCCGTTTATCATATATGATTACCACAGTGTCCCCATAATTTCGAGAGCAAAGACGCCACCGCCTCTGTGAAATGCCAAAAACAAAAAACCAAATGGGCCCATTTCAGCCAGCGGAGAAATCCATCTTTTCTGTTGTTGCCCAACAGGCTGATACGCGGTCTAGCTAAGCCATTACCCAATAGCCAACCATGCTCTACTGTAACGCATGTACACGGACAAAATTACCAAAGTACAATTTTGCCCCTTCATGAGTCTGGCCGCAAGCTGAACATCGACATCCAACAAAACCTCGTTGGTACGTCCAGTGCCTCGGAATTATCGTCCTTGTCTTCTTTCCCCAACATGTCCCTCCACGTGGCACCATTCTTTTGCCTCCCCACTCTTCAAATTTTCTATATACCCTCACACAAGTTTCCACACAGGTTCTCTCTCTCTCTCTCTCTAAGCCGGCATGAGGCTCCACGCATGGTTAGCCATCTGTTCCTCTTCCTCCTGTGCCACCACCGAAAACGACTCAATCATCCCATTCCCGAAAAACCGGCCACCCTCTCCGAAACTCTTGCCTTCAGATACAAGCGGCTCCTACTCCGACATTCCTAGTGGCGACTCGTCATCTTGCAACTCTAGCGCCGCCACCAGCAGTGACAGCCTGCAAACCCATCTCTCCCTCCAAACCCTCCCATCTGTCCCTTCCCTCCAGAAACTCTCCCCAGAAACCCTAAGCCTCTCAGTCTTTCAGCTCTGTGTCGCGTCCATTAAACCCAGGCCGTCCCTCCCGATCACCTGCCTCGCGGTCCATGGTAATCTCCTCTACGCAGCCTCCTCGCACGAAGTCAACGTCTACGATAGCGCCACCTCCGCGCATCTCGACGCATTCAACGGTCAGGATTCCTCCTCCGGCTCTGTCAAGTCTGTCACTTTCTGTGACGGCAAAGTCTTCACTGCTCACCAGGACTGTAAGATCCGAGTCTGGCAGATAACGCCCACTAAACGACACAAACTGTTAGCTACTCTCCCCACCATTAACGACCGCTTACGCCGTTTTGTACTTCCTAAGAACTATGTCACCGTTCGTCGTCACAAGAAGCGGCTCTGGATCCAGCACGGCGACGCCGTCACAGACCTCTCCGTTAACAACGGTTTGATCTATTCAGTTTCGTGGGATAAGAGCTTGAATGTATGGCGGGCTTCTGACCTCCGGTGCGTGGAGGCCGTTAAAGCTCACGAAGACGCCGTCAACGCCGTAGCGGTCTCCGTTGACGGAACCGTTTACACTGGGTCCGCTGACAGGCGAATCCGGGTTTGGGCCAAACCGTTTGGTGAGAAGCGCCACGTGTTGATAGCAACGCTGGAAAAGCACAAATCGGCTGTGAACGCCTTGGCCTTAAACGACGACGGATCGGTGCTGTTTTCTGGTGCGTGTGACCGTTCGATACTGGTGTGGGAGAGAGAGGACAGTGCCAACCACATGGTGGTCACAGGGGCGTTGAGAGGTCACAGTAAGGCAATACTGTGCTTGATCAACGTCTCTGATTTGTTGTTCAGCGGGTCAGCTGATGGCACGGTCAGGATTTGGCAACGGGGACAAGATGCAAGGTACTGTTGCTTGTCTGTACTGGAGGGACACCGGAAGCCAGTGAAGTCGTTGGCGGCGGTTTCAGAAGGCACATCAAACGGTGTCGTGTCTGTCTTTACTGGTACTCTTGACGGGGAGATTAAGGTGTGGCAGGTCTCAGTTTCAAATCTGAACAGTCCAACCTCACATGTTCTATAATGCAATTAGGAGGATTCTTTATTTATTTATTTTTCAATAATGGTATACTTAACACTCATTTATCAAACTCATGTCACATCTAAGTATTTTAAGTAGTTGATCAACCACTTAAAATATGTTATATCAACCGGTGTAATATGAGTTTGATAAATGAGTGTAAAGAATAATATTATTTTAAGGTTCTTAATGATGTATCTATAATGTAATGTGTCTAGTGTGGTATTTGTTAAATTAGTTTACTAGATCATTTGGACACGTGTTTACTTTTTATTAGACACAATGTGATCCGGTGGTCATGTATTACTTATCACCGTTAATATTATTTTAAGGTTCTGAATGATGTATCTAAAATATAATGTGTCCAATGTGGTATTTGTTAAATTAGTTTACTAGATCATTTGGGTACACGTGTTTACTTTTTATTGAACACGATGTGATCTGGTGGTCATGTATTACTTATCACCGTTAAAAAGTTAACGGAACAATTACCAAGTAATTAATCAATTTATAACTATCAGAATTTTGGGAAATGATTTGATAATTTAAAATATGGAGTGATTTAATAAAAGATAAAACTTCAAGGATTGTGAAGCATTTTAATTTCCCTTTATTTTTTAATCTTTGTTTTATGTTCATTTATGGTTTTTCTTATTGTGGGCTGTTAGTCCAACCTAATTCAGTGGTAATTCGAGTTGTGTGGTGATCTCTCCTTCCCTGTGATATTTTGTATTGCTTAAAAAAAAAAAACGTTTGAGTGTGATCATGGAGGCGGTAATGGGTGCCACTGCAAAATGGGTGGAATTTGAAAAACAATACTAATAAATTATGGGATATTGTTTTTGCAGTAATATTTGGTGGTCGGAAAATTATATGGAAAATAAAAGATAGCAGATTTATGCTAAGTTTTCTTCTCTAATTATTTATGCTATGCTTGAATTTGTCTAGCTGTCACGACTGCCAAAAAAATATAGTTAGTTTGGTCTTCAATTTGGATCATGATATTTCTGTAATTGAGCAATTGATTGAGAGAAGTTCGATCTACGGACTCATTTGTTTGAATAAATACTCGAACATTTGGACAAGTAGACTCCATTAAAATCTAGTCTCTCTCTTGAGACCGACTGTGCGTAATTGGAATAGAAAATTAGAGCCAATGCCAATCTATCCAATTTACTAAAATTTGTGACCCATTTGATAAGTTTCAAGTCTTTTTCGCTCAGAAAAAAGTTTCAAGCCTTTTTCTTGTTGGAAATTCACCAAAATAATCATAGTCAGGACATAGGATCGGACTCGCGTGGTTTTAGTCTGTTGGTTTTTCGCCATGGTTGACAGTACTTACCCTAATTATGACAAATAGACAAAGAATTAATTCAAGCTAAGGATTAAAAATGCAAAAACATTGAGGAATTATAATCAATATTAATTTATTCACGTAAAAGTTTATAAATACTATATATTGTAGTAATTAAAAAAAAAAATCAAATCAAATATAACAGTCTTTCTAACATAAAGTTACATACGCTAGGCGGTTTAGATTTGGCAAAAGTTTAGCTTAAATTTAAAGAAAATATAATAAAAAAGTAAAGGCAAAATATTTTTAATTTTGAAAATAATTCATCCATTTTGGAGCCATAGGAGTAATAAAACAATTCTAGGGGCTCAACAAGTAATTAAACTTTCTCTTTTACCAATAATATTCGAGAATTGCCCAATTCAAAAGTGCTAGTCCTGTCTCCAATAAGTAGCTCAATCATCTGGGACTACACTTAATGAAGTGGAGGTTACTAGTTGGAATCCCCCGCCTTGTGCGGATATGTCAAAAAAAAAAAAAGTGCTAGTCCCCATTGGATTAATAATTGATCAAGGTTGAAAGTCAACGCAAATCAGGCCTAAATGCATGAATCAACCTCTATAATGCAACTTCTTTAGTTATTGCCCCTAATTTTGAAGGATAAAATAATGGATATATAACTGGCCGGGAAACACTCCTAACAAAAAAAGGAACATGAAGACAAAAAAGCCCTTTATCAAATACCGGTGATTAGCTGGATAACCCCATTTACAAACGTAATTAACAATCAAATGCCTTGTTTAATTAAACGTAATACAGCCTACTCAGCGGTCAAACTTCAATGAGAAGGAAGTGTGTGCCGATGACACACAGCGGCCTACTCAACTGGGGTTGGTCCAATACCATTAAGTGTTGAATTAAATTAGTCTTAAGATTATCGAATTTAATTTATTCACAATTGTCTTTCGAAAGTAATCATAGCATTAATTAGGTGTTGACCGGGAAGATTTCTTTCTTTTTTTGTTAAGGAAAATATATATATATATATATATATATATATATATATATATATATATCCCAGTTATTAAATCTCAATTGTTGTTACATTGAAAATATAAGTATCTTCTAGAATACTAGGTTTAAATCATTCAATAGCATAATGTCTTACATTATAACATAGAGGTAATGAACTACATATTTCATGAAAACCAGCTCATGTGGTGTCCCCAAGAGTAATTTCTCCCAAGTACCGGTCCCGGCTCGTGATAGAGTTAATAAGGCTCATCTGACAAGTGACATTATAAGCCAATAAGACCCAATTAGGATGCTGGGAGCTCAACAACTCAATATACAATAAGTTTAAGTAAGAGCGTGATCCTGTCACGTTGTGTCACTTCAGTCATTTCTTAAATTTTTAGTATAATATTAATTAGGCAATGTCACACCCTTTTTACACGTGACATACCATATTTCTATGCAACAGTACGTAGTAAGTAATATTTAATTCGACACCATCATTTTGTCAAAAATGTCTCGTGCCATAAGGCGAGACGTGACTCGATCGATCAAAATGTGATTTGTCACTATTAGTAAAGAAACATCATGCTCAATAAGAGGACTATCCAATTGATTATAGACTTAAGGTGCATTTGAAACAATATATTCCATTCAATAAAGCTTTAATTTCAAAGAAATTAACATGTTTTTTTAATGGATGATGGTTGAGAGAGACAGCTAACCAAAACTTTGAAATGATGATAAAGATTTTCCTCAATATATATATATAGCCGTATATTTCTTTTCATTTACAAGAATAATGGCAACATTACTTAATATCATAATTGTGTCAGGCTCACAACAAGAAACACCGTCCGACCTAGAGGCCACCCTCAGCACTTTTGAACATCATGGAACCTTCTCCTTCTGTCACTTCCTTCTCTTAAAATAAATAAATCCAATTAGCTGTGTTGTACACGGCACAAAAGTTAGACCCGTCTAATTCATTCATATATATATATATATATATATATATATATATATATATATATATATTGGTTCCTTTGTTGTTTATAATATAAAGCTTAAAAAAAAGGGTTAAAGTTTGGATATAAATGGCTTGAGTTTAGCTTTTATCTTTTAAAAGTGAAAGCAGGTCTACAAGTTGGGAATGAAGGAAAGAAAAGCAGAATGGTGGACCGGTAATGGCGCAAATATTTTTATTATTAATTTGTGGCCACCATATTTACGCGCATGCAACTAATTAACTGTGCATGGCATGACTCACCCTCACCTTCTTCAAATCCGGGACCTCATACACAAATCCACATTAATTATTTTCAATTACTCCTGTTGGAAATTTACACTGGGAGAGATAAAGCGTGACAAAGACTGTGACATCGTGCATAGGATTAGGATAGAATATGATTAGAAAACCAAACATAGCGAGTGCGACAGGGATGAATAGGAATGAAGAAGACGTGGTATTTATATAAGAAACTTGGGAGACATAATCTGTATAAAGTAATCGTAATTTTTCTATACATGGAAAACAATTCTATAGAGGGAATATGAACGTTGGAGTTTTCTCATTTTCATTTGATTTGTGAACTTTGCTAATCTTTTCCTTTCATCAACACGACCAACAGCTAGAGCCTAGAGACCTTGTTCGTGTTATTTGAGATTCATGCCTTGTTGCATCCATGCATGTCTGTATATATATGAAAGAAAATATCATCGACATTGATTAAACATGCTGCAATTAATGCAGCATACTTCAAATAACAAGTTGATATTATTATTATTATTTAGTACGAGATATATACAGGAGTGATCATAAACAATGCCTTAATTAATTGAAGATTAGGTGCATGGCCAGGGGCCACAGCATCTTCTTCTTCCCTAAGACACCCCCCCACCCCCACACCCAGATCTGAGATCACGTTTGCAGGGTTCCCATTTGCACACTACTACTCAACTTGCCAACTTGCTCCTATGCTCTCTCTCTCTGTGTATGGGTGAGTTTGTGCGTCCATGTGCAGCAATTTTGGTTCAGCTATATATATACAAAGCGATCATTTAAGTATTCGATTGCATAGCGTGGACTTGGGAAATAGTCAAAATCTGCCAAAGCGTTTCTGATCTCCAAAGTTTGGTGGGAAATGGGAATGCACCGGCCCCAACACAAAATAGGAGTACTTCACCTTTTTCATTCTACTCTATCTTTTCTATAATATCCACTCCGCTATTCATGACCAGCTTTATTCTTTTTCCCCCATCAGCTTTTTGAACTTTGCAAGTAGGAGAGAAACAGTCCCTTTCTATCATGGATTTTGTATTTGAAGTTTTGTGCTGTCTTCATCATTTCCGAATATAATATGGAGGTGTAATTGTAAAGAGAGACAATTAAGCAATTCTCTCATTAATTGCATTTAACCACCATATACAGCTAGTTGTTTTCCCACCTCTTTTCGTCTTTCCTTTTGTTGTTGGGCGAATGGGTCAATTAATCTCGCAAATTGAATGGTAATTATTAGAGTCAAAAGAAAGGTGTAAAATGTACGTGGGTGATTTTGTCGATCTTTGAAATTGTGAGGCTATGAGCGACTATAGGGTATATTCTTGTTTAAGGTCGACGTTTTCAAGTCAAATATCACCTACAAAGTTACAAACTATTAAATAACACTATAACACAAAGGCAAAGTTCAGCATATATACCACTTTGAAATACCGTGTGCTGAACTATAATATATATATATCAACCATTACTTTAACACTCACTCTCACGTGTGAGCTCAAACTCCATTTTAATAGGTGAGGCCCAACACGTAAAATATTTAATTAAATGAGGGGTGAATTGACGGAGTCAAGGTTCCATCTCAGAACCTTTGGTGCTGATACCATGTTAAATTACTAGTTATCCTAAAAGTTTAAGTTGGTAAGAAGAGGTAAATTTAATCACTTAATCATTACTTTAACAACTACAAACATTAGTACATTTCACACAAAGATCTCATAAAGTGGATGCAGTAAAGTCACATTGATGTATGATGCGTTTGAAATTGCGATTTAACAAGAAGAATTTACGTTTTTAAAAGGTATCGTAAAGCGTAAGGCGTTTGGTATTGTGATTTAAAAAACACTTATTTTAAAATAGGAAAAAAATATGCGATTTCTATAAGCAGATAACGGGGTACTTATTTGAAAAAGTGCAAATTTAAGGGTCCGTTTGGGATTGCGATTTTAAAAATTGCTTTTTGAAATCGCTACTTTTTAAAATCGCAAAAGCGTTTGGTAAAACATGTTAAAAAATATTTTTTTTTATTAAATATTTGTTATGAGAAATTGTGATTTTGGTTTAAATTCGCGCTTTTTCAAATAAGCACCTCCTATCCATGCCAAACGCCTTACATTTTGCGATATCTTTTAAAAAATCAGATTATTCTTGCAAAATCACAATCTCAAACGCACCATAAATCAAAATCATGATTTCACATGACAAATATTTGATAAAAAAATATTTTTTTAACATGTTTTACTAAATGCCTTTGCGATTTTAAAAACTCAATTTTTAAAATCGCACTTATTGAAATCGCAATCCCAAACGGACTAGTAGTGCTACTTTGAAACCATGCTAAATAAGTTCTCTGGCATGGGCTTTGCAAAATAATTCACATGGTTTGGGCTCAGGCAAATTCAGGCATCATGTGCTGGTGGCGCATCAATGATAATCTTGGGCGCTCAACTACCAGACTGCCTATAAAATTAGAAGCCCTATTATTAGACTTTTGCGCTAATGGCACCTTAAATTCTGGATCATGGCACAAAATTTCAATTTTTAGGCCCACTATGCTGTCAATTTGGGCTAGCATCAGACTGGGCTTTGCTCTGATCTGCACGGAATGAAATGGTATTTTCGTTATATTAGGTGAAGTAAAGGGGTACTGCTGTATATCATATGACCTTCGTTCCTCTATAAAACCCTAGCCCCAGGCATGAAAATACCAAGCGCCGCTCCCTATTCTTTAGGTCATGTTCTTAGTGTTCTAAATCCTTCCCATATTTTTTGTCGCTCTAATCTCTAAATTTCTTTATTTTCAATGGTATTCGATTCTCGTCGCTTTTGATAGGCGTTGCGTTCGTCGGTGGGTTTTAATCCAGAAGGACGCGTCAACGAAAGCGTAAATCAAAGCCCAATCCGACCATTTTTCCTTTACATAACAAACAGCTACGCATCGATTGGTTGGTCGTAGTTTGTTTCATGGTCGGGTTGTGACATTTGTTTTTGAAGCAATTATTTATTAGTATCATATGTTTTTAGAAGGGTGTTGCTTCTTACTGGTGAACTCCCCCTTGTTTCATAGTGGGGGATGTTCATGTTTCCGAAGCATAGATTGATATCCTTGCCAGTATTAAACAGCGCTGTGTATTCTTTTTGAGCACTGTGCTACCTGTCTCCTGGTATATTTCCATCTTATTTTTTCTTTTAATTGGGATATTTTTGTTTGGTTTTAATTGGGTTTCATTGAATTTTTAAATTGTCAAATCTTTTCTTCCCGTTGTGATTTTTGCGTCGATATTTTACTTGGTTTTTTTAATCGTCTTTTCATGAATCATTTTGATCAGATGGTTGTTATTGGGAGAATTGTGAACTGTGGAGGATTTAGATCCCTTAGCACGGGCTTATCGTGAGCTTCAGGATTATAAATTGCTTTAACTCGGCCTGTTTGATTTTATATTTTTTAAAATTAATATATAGAGTTTAAAGTTGTCGAATCATTTCTTTAAAAGGATTTTTAAACTAGATGATCTAGGTTTTGCACTATGAAATTTGAGAATTAGGGTTTTGAAATCTGACTATACCAATGGCCACTTTGATGGCCTGGAGTGGGAATATCAATCGAATTAATCTTTGGAATTGGAACACATTTTGGCCCACAAAAGTCCCTGGTGCCCCAACTATTTGGTGGATTGGCCTATGTTCTGTTTGGGCTAAAGTAGAACTGATTTTGTTATACAAACTCTTGGGCTAAAAGGCAAGTTTTACAAATTGGCCAGTTCCCTCGCCAATGGTGAATAGAAGGAACATTTATATGAGTTATGGCGTCTAAACCCGAGAACCAAGAAAATTATGGAAAAGGAACTCTAGGCCCCTGCACAAGATGACGTTATATTCCTTTGATCAAAAAGGTGTCTGATGAGGATGAAGTAGCAATTTGTCAAATTTCCTATTGGCTCCTATAAGTTAATTTGGTGGTTTACAGAAAATGGATTTGGAATATGAATGTCCCCAATACACAGTGAGTGTTTTTGTGAAGGCCATGTAATGATGCTTTGCCCACAAAAACCAAATTGATAAAGAGGAAAACACTCTCGGATCTATATTGTCCTATTTGTGGCTTAGAGAGGTGGAGACCATGGCCCTATAGGGCATATATTGTGGAGTTGTTCGGTGGCAAAAGATGCATGGAGTACATATATAAAAGTACGCTAAAAAGAGCCTCAAGGATGGTGAGGAGTTTATTCATATTGTGGAGATTGTGGAGGAATTCTTTGATTTAATGGCTGTGTGGCAAGAAATCTGTGGTAGGGGAGGAATTCTTTGATCCGTGGGGGAATTTAATCATCCAACTCAGCTTGCAAGAAAGGCATCCGATTGACTTCGTGAGTTTAAAAATGCTAATGCAAGGGTGAAAGAAAGATAGGTAGGTGGTAATTCAACGAATCAAACTGGAAAGCTTTTCCATTTGGTTTTGTGAAGGTAAATTGGGATGCAAGTAGTGGATACGAATAAAACGAATATGAGTATTAGTGTGATTGTGAGAGACCATATGTAAGAGGTTGTCGGCGTTGGTAGCTCTCAAATCATATATCATTAATTTAGTTGTTGCAGAGACAAGGGAGGCTTTGGTGGCTGCAGTATTTACTAGAGGCGGTTGTAAAAGGTGGCGTTCTTCAAGCGTAGGCACTGAAAAAAGACGAAAGGAATTGGTGCTGAATAGGATCAATTGATCGAAGATGTTAGAGTTGTCATGGGTGAATCATGTTGGAAATGAGGCAAAATGGGTAGTTCATAGACTAGCCAAGGAAACGCTTACTCTTGTGAACGAACAAAGTCATATGGAGGGAGCCTCTCCTTGCATTATTGGCATTGTATCTAGGAAACATTGTGTTGTTCTTCATTGATGAAGAGATTACTAATCTGATTTTTTTTTTTTTTTTTTTTTTTTAGAAAAAAAAAAAAGACAAAATCTGATGGTCCTGTTGGAGAAGAAAAAAAAGAATTCCAAAAGCAAGCATTTAGCTAAAACAACAAGCACTCATTTGATTAATTAGGATAATGTATAGCAGTATATATCAGGTACGGATCCGGCTTCTTAGATATAGAGACTTCCAAAATTTACAAATCTGCGATTAATTACGATATACCAGCATTCTCTAGGTAGTTGCAGTAATTAAAATGGCATATATATATGGCCCTTAACTCATAGAATCATATATATATAGTAGCTAGCTCACATGCATGAAGCCTTAATTAATATATTAATACTCTTAATTAATCGGTGCAGCAGCGGTACATGAGGAACTTCTCCATGGCACGGCCACAATCAGCTCAGACAACCCTCTCGGGGATGATCCCAGCGGTGAGCGGTCCCTGGCAGTATCAGACGGTTGCAGTGAGGAGGGGTGCGATTGTCTGAGAGGTGCTGATTGAGTGCCGGCACAAAACCTATCTCCCCCACCTTTTCTTTCCATGTATCAAATCCAATCAAAGCCGGCAAAATGGTGTCCCTCTTGGCCCTAGCCATTTCTGCCGATCCCTTGCTGATCACAGCCCAACCCTCATCACTCCCATCAAAGCTCAGCATTGTCATGATCTCCTGCATTATGGTGTCGTTCTCCACGCTCTTTCCGTGTTGTACCTTGGAGTACCACATGCTCTCAAGCCTCACCCAGAAGAACCAGATGAGTATCGGGTCTGGCAGCACGTGGCTAAGCTTTTCCGCAACAATGGTTGTGTTGTTTTTGCGAACCTTGTCGGCTTGTCCCTCGGGTTGCTCTTCCCCACGTAAAGCATCTCCAGTTGTATCTTCGCCGCTTGCGCAACATTACGCAGAACCACTGTAAACTTCCGCACCCACTCCATATCTCCTTACCCTTGTCTCAAATGCACCTTCCAAAGATGGCGTGTTCAAATGTAATGCTTGCCACTGTTATCGCCATGGCTTCTTCTATAGATGCGACGAGTGCAACTACAACCTTGATATTCAATGTTTTACAACTCCGGAGACCCTTATGCATAAAGGTCACCAACACTCTCTCTCAATTCCTACAAGTTCAAGTGAAAAATGCAGTGCTTGTGGTCTTCAGTCAAGCAATTGTTCATTTTTCTGTATGCAATGCAAGTTCATCTTGTGTTTTAAATGTGCAACTCTTCCACTTGTGGCTTGGCATTCGTATGACACACATGACCTCAATCTCACATACACCGTTGAAGATTATTTCGGAGAATATTATTATCTAATTTGTGAAGGCAAAAGAGATTGAAATCACTGGTTCTATTACTGTAAAAAATGTGATTTTTCTTGCTATCCCAATTGCATAGTAGATAAGTATCGATACATCAAATTTGGAAAAACATACAAAGACGAAGTTCACCCACATCCTCTCACTATTGTGCAAAAGACCCAGTGCTCCCCTCCTTGTGATTCGTGTGGCAAGCCTTTTGATGGTGCGGCCTTAGAGTATACTCAATGCAAAATTAACATCCACCGAGGGTTATTTATTTTGAAGTAAGTCAAGAGTGTGAGAGACCGAGAGTGAGTGTGTTTGTGTGTGTGATGTATTCATAATTATTTAGCCTTGCGAGTCATGTTAGAGTCCAATAAAGAGTATTAATAATAGTTCAAATGTGCCTATTTTATCTATTGAGCGTTATCATACTTTATTTTATACTAACTCTTGCGTTTTATATTTAATTATGACATACTGTTTAGTTATTAAATGTGAATTTAAATTGGTATTATAATGCAAGTTATTGTCTTTTGTAAAAAAAAAAAATTAAAAAAAAAGAAACGAACTAGAAAAAGAAAAAAAGAACAAAGACAAGCCAATGAGCCATACACCTACGTGGGACCAATAAAAAAGAGTGAAAGAAATAAAAGAGGAGAAAGAAAAGCCATGGGTAGGTGGGACCAGCAAAACAAAGAAAGAAGACTTAAAGGAGAAAAGCTAACGCGGGGCACGTAATAAAATAAGAAAACAAAAGGCTTTCAAGGCTTTCTACCCCCGAAGAAATGTGACACCGCATGAAAAATGGGAGGCTTTGTAATTAAAAAAATGGTTAAATATTTTATTCTCTCTTCTGGTTTTATTTTTTTATTTTTTTTTATCTCTTATGGTATACTTTTTATTACAAGAGGTACCTTTGGTTTGACTAAAGATGAAAATGTTGCTTCCGTCCAAAATTTGACAGAACGCCACGTCAACACTAATCACAAATTGACACATGTCCATATAATTAATTGCCATAACCTAAACCTAAAAGCTATAAACATTGAAATTGTTTGCAGAAAAATTTTCAGAGATCCAGCACTGCTTGAGTCATTTGCCTGAGTGTCAAGTGCCCTTGATCTACGGCTGAGAGTGGGCAACCAAGGCATTTAGGAAATTTTCTACCACGGTAAAAAAAACAAATTGGACGTTGAGGGGGGGGCATTTGACCCCTCTCGACCCTCCCTCCCTTTGCCCCTATATATATATATATATATATATATATATATATGAAACGACATCATTTTTGTGTTTAAATATATATACAAATCTATAAATAATACCGTATGTAGTGGAGTATTATCATAAAAACGACATCGTTTTGGTTAACTTTTATTTTTTTATTTCTTTAAAAAACAGTTAGTGGCGCTAACCGCCTAGGTGGTTAATGAATTTTATTAACCGCCTTTTTACCCCAAGTATAGATGCCTAATTTTTTTTTAAGCACCTGAGCCTAATATTAAAAAATGATGCAGTGGGACCTTTGAATTTAATTGCTCTCGTTTTTAATTAAGGAAAAATAATGTTGATGTTGAGTTCTCTGTTAATTATGTATATATACAATGCTTTAAAATATTATATGTTTTTGCTATGAAAGTCTTAGGACAATTTAATTCGGTCATGAACATATCCGAGGGAAATATCCTCATGTTTTATGTATTAAGTTTTGGAGTAATCTTACATATTATCATTTTATTCTCTTTTTATCTTTTTAAAGTATATGTAATTTTTAAAATTACCATTAATAGATTTCAGATATATCACTATTAAATTTTGATCTAATAGTTATTTTAAACGTCACTAAAGAAGGTATTAGATGCTCTATAAAGGACAATAACTCCAAAATAATTGCATGCTATTGATGGATACTTTAATATTGGATGCAATTAGTAGGGCATACAATATATATATATATATATATTGGTGTTTGGAATAAAGAAATTTGTGAAGTTGGCTTGTGGCCAAACTGTATTTAAATATGATATTATTTTATAGTAGTTAATTATGAATCCCACCCCAATTCATCCAAAAAAAAAAAAAAAAAATCCCGCCCCTAGTTAAACAAGATCCTAGCTACGCCACCGGTGATACACATGTAAGATTTGTATTTGACTATTTGGTATAGCGAGTTTAATTAAATTTTCCTGATTTGGTTATGATTGTAACTTCGTAGGATTCCATTTTTCCTTTAATATCGTTGTCCTAGGATTGTCCTTGGTCATAGTTTGTTACATGGTTGGGTACGGTTGTGACATTTGCTTTTTGATGCAATTTTTTATGAGTATCATCAATCATGTGTTATGAGGGTGTTGCTTCTTACCGGTGAACTCTCCTTCGAAGGGTGTTGATTGAAGATGCTAGAGTTGTCCCGGATAATTTATAAAGTTGGCAGGTGAATCATATTCGAATGGAGGCAAAATGGGCACTTCATACATATATAGACTAGCCAAGGAAACGAACAAATTCATACTGAGGAAGTCCCTCCTTGTACTATTGACATTGTATTTGCTAAACATTGTTGTTCTTTATTAACGAAGAGATTACTAATCTGATTTTATATATATATCTTATTAAAAAAAAAAAATGATAAGGCACATATCATTAATAAGAATAATATCCAAAAGCAAGCATTTACGTAAAAAAAAATGCACTCATATCATTAATAAGAATAATATGGCATTATGATAAGGCACACATATAGATATAGAGAATTCCAAATTTTACAAATCCGAGCTTACGATATAGCAGCAAGCTCTAGGTAGTTGCAGTAATTAAAATGGGATATATATGGCCCTTAATTCATAGAATCATATGGATATATATAAAAATATGTAGTAGCTCTCAAATGAAGCCTCTTAATCGGTGCAGCAGCGATACATGAGAAACTTCTCCATGGCACGGCCACATTCAGCGCAGACAACCTTCTCGGGGATGCTCCCAGCGGTCCCTGGCAGTATGAGACGGTTGCAGTGATGAGGGGTGCGATTGTCTGAGAGGTGCTGATTGAGTGCCGGCACAAAGCCTGTCGCCCCTACCTTTTCTTTCCACGCATCAAATTCATTCAGAGCCTGCAAAATGGTGTCCCCCTTGGCCCTAGCCATTTCTGTCGTTCCCATCGTTCCCTTCATGATCACAGCCCAACCCTGATCACTCCCATCAAAGCTCAGCATTGTCATGATCTCCTGCATTATGGTGTCGTTCTCCACGCTCTTTCCGTGTTGTACCTTGGAGTACCACATGCTCTCAAGCCTCACCCAGAAGAACCAGATGAGCATCGGGTCTGGCAGGACGTAGCTAAGCTTCTCCGCAACAATGGCTGCGTTGTTTTTCTTAACCTTTTCCCTCGGGTTGCTCGTCCCCACGTAAAGCATCTCCAGCTGTATCTTCGCCGCTTGCGCAACACTACGCAGAGCCACCGTAAACTTCCGCACCCAATCCATATCTTCTCCTCCATACAAGCAAATGTATTTCCCTTCTGTTATCTGAAATTAAAACCATACATGCAATTTACAACATAACTCACCAACATTTATATATGTAACTCGCAAGCATTTTTTAGATATGTATGAGTATATATACCCATGTAAACAAGTTCTGGTCGATGGCATCAGCCAAAAGCTCAATTCTCCAGCTCTCTTCCTTCCAGAGTGCTTCCTCCCTTGTGCTAGTGAAAGGGAAGGCCACACTTCCCCAGATCCACATCATGTGGATGGCGTTGGGGTTGGCCACCCTCCCTTGCGGGTCCAGCACCACGAGCAGAGCCTTCTTGTTGAAATGCCACACCTCCTTGATGTACCTGATCACTGCCGGGTCCAGCTGGAAAGGTTCATAGACCGAGTACCATGGCATCTGCTGTTGTAGGGCCTCAAACTGCTTTCTTTTCGTATCGTTCCACGTGATCGTCCTGTCCAAGACCGGGAGCCACACAACCTCGTACTGACTCTCTGGCCTCTCTGGATGGTTCCGTGCCTCGGTGAACATTTGTTCAAGCATAGAAAGCTCGTCGCGGGAGAGCTCCAGGTCTGAGATAAACAGCAACACGTTCTTCCTTCTCAGCACATCAATGTTAGCCTGTGATCGAGTGCCAATCAATATATTCAACAGTCACGCCAAACGATTTTAACTGAAAATATTAAATATACTTATATATACAGCTAGTCAGCAATTAAATTAACCCTTTGCTTGGTCGGACAATGAAACAGAGGCAGCGGATCTTCCTTGCCGCAAATCAAAGCCTTAAGTATCTTTATGTTATCGACATGGATTGTCTCGAAGAGACGCACGAGAGTCATAAATGCTTCTACATGTCTCTTCTCCTCTGTATCAAGAATACCATTAATTTTATCTCTTGTCGTCAGTCGATCGATAAACTAATTAATACAAGCCGATCGATAAACACTAGTAATCGTCACTCACCAATGTGTTGATAACAAAAATTGAGCTGCTTCTCGAGGTGGCTGTATATGTTGTTTACCTTGTGGGCCAAGCTCGACAGCTCCCACGCCTCGGTCGTTGATGCTGTGTACCTAAGAACGCCGATGGTAGAGAAACTCAAATATTATAATTAAGATGTCAAAAGAAAAAAGAAGATGGGGCGGGGTACGTAACACATACTCATGACCCATGCCGATGAGGCCCATAATTTGTGAAGCGCATGCAACGATGCTCCGAATGGTCCAATAAACGGCTATCGGAATATGAGAATTGGCGGTGACCAGTTCCGGTGTGTCCGGGGTAATGTACTGGGAAGGAAGTTCCTTGAACCCAACGATGCACTTGGTGACCTTCAGCATGGCCGCGATGAGGTTGCTAAGTGCCTCAAACTTTGGTTTCAAACTTTCAGCATACTCCGTTATTTCAGGCAATTGCTTCAGAATTGCAAGCCCTTTGGCAAGGGGGTTGGTGGCGTAAAGCTGCGCCACCAGCCAGAATTCACCATAGTTCACAGCAAAAGCTGCTATGGCTAGCACCACCTTTGCATCCCATGAGTAACTCGACAGTATGTTGCATATTGCCACAGTTGTCGCATGCGCATCTCCGCCACCGGAACACTTGCAGGATATCTGTCAAAGTGCATATATATATATATATATATATATATATATATATATATATATGATCAACAAAATTAAGAGAATTGAAATTTTCCACAAAATCTAATTAGTAGAACTAGTGATCAACTCATAAGATTTAATTTCTTCTGGCCAGCTATCACATTATTAACTAACTATATATTGTAAGCCATAATGTAAACCTCGCAGGAAATTCGGCTAATCGTGTATGATAAAAGTTCGAGCATGTCAATGAGGCCAGAATGGAAGGCCTTGTCGTCCAATGCGTCCGCTTGCGCTTTTGCTCCCTGTGATGAACATGGTCACAAATAATCAGAAACAATATAATATATATAAAATATATGCACAATATGTAACGCCCGACATACATACATAAAGCATATAATATTTATACTCTTTAATATAATTCCCAAAAAGCCCATGCTCTTTATCGAATAATAATTATTACACAATATGCATGCTTGACTGTATATTAAAAAGAAGAAGAAGGGACAATGGTTGTTTACTTGAATGCTGCCAGGTGCAGCACGTTTGAAAATGTCCTCAATTATCTGAAGGAGAGGTCTGGCATCGATATCTCGGCCATCTGGGGCATGAGTTTCAAGAATTCTCTTCATCATCGCATTGTCGTCCGAGGAGGAGAACATGCTGCGTTCACCCCTGAGCGGCTTCTGTGCGGGGACGACAGCCATCTTTGGTTTGATGAAAGGTCAGGCTCTAGGTGAGGAAGAAGAAGAAGAGAGGAGAGCGATGGGTTAATTGCAGGTGTCGGTTTAAATCTAAGCCACTTATATATATAGTTGATGTCAGATGGAATAAAGGCTGGTTTTGGCGAATTGCTACCTTGCTTGTGATGGGGTTTTGTGGAAAAAGTAACCCAAGAGGCTTGGAATTTTGGATAAGGTTGTGGGCTTTTGAATATGTTGTTGGCCGTTAAACATATATCTCTTTTGACCTTTATAAAAGCTTAATCGTGAGATTCGTACAGCTGGTGAGGTTCATTACACTTAATCAATGTGATACACATGTAATCTTTGTCTTTAATTGGCATAGCGAGTTTAATTGGATTTTTCCTGATTTACTTATGATAGTAACTTCCTAGGATTCCGCTCAACAAGTATACCCTAACACGAGGAGAAAAGATGTTCTTCCCTCCTCCGATGTCTTTTGTAGTCTTTTTTTGGTCTTTGTTTTTAGTGGTTTTGTTTTAGATCTAGTTTTTTGAACTTAGATTTGATGTGTGTCTTCCCGAAAATGTTTATGATGCTGTGTTCCTCCACTATTGCTTCTATCAAGGTTTTTTGTTTTTGTTTTTGTTTTTAGTGTGTATTGTTTTGATTTTTGTATTTTATTTTGTTCATTTTGTCTTGACTTTTAAGTCGAGGACGTTTATTTTTCTCCTAACCTTTGGATCGAGGAGAGTTAGATCGGTATGGGGGATTATCTCTCACCGCAGAAAAATAAGATTAGGAAAAATATGAGCTACCTATATCTTAAATCTAGTTCGCTTTTGAAAGCTAGATGAGATTTGTTTTACAGCTGAAGTTGTGCATAAGTTATCATAAATAGGCTTTGATTGTAAGAATTTTCTAATTATATCTATAACTTTATAATAACATAATAATTGACTATATTATGTTAGAGTTTTATGGTCTGTAATGATAGAACTGTTATGCTTTAGATCTTCTATAAATAAAATTTAAAAGATTTTCTCAATAAATGAAAGTTACTAATTTGAATTATTTCTTTTGTGCGATCATAAATAAAATAAAATAAAATAAATTTCTTAGGATTCCATTTTTCCTGTAAAAATTTAATCTTTTTTTATCATTGTCCTTGATGGTACTGTGGTAGGATTCTGGGGAGAAATCAATGAAAAAAGAAGAAGATATTCTTCGGTAAAAACCGTGTCTATGATCGAACAACATAAAAATTTTAGGACAAATTTGGTACGAAAAATTACTATTTTATTAAAAAGAGAAATGAGAGGTACAAATAAATTGCCTGATATATATAATTTAAGTGTGCACTTTACAGCAATTCAGAAACACAAAGTAATTGGTTGATTTTGCCCTGAAAAAATACATGAATTTTCTGACATAATCAACCTTACGTCATTAAAGTAAAGGAATTTTCCACACAACTTTAATGCAACGTAGGTAGCTTTCTTAATTACTTGATACTGGGGTTTGTGATTATCTTAATTAATCCTTAAACTAAGCTGTCCAATGGCAATAAAAGAGCTTTTTGAGATGGTCCCTCAAGAAAAATGTTTTATAATGGGCGCTTTATTGTGTGTTCTTTATAGCAAAAACAAAGTAATTACAGTTTTCGGACTAAAGAAATTGCAGGTTTACTGTTGAAAAAAAGGAGTCATCTAGCTTTAGAAAATTAGAAAATCCAGTCCATGGAAGACAAGATCAAAAGTTACTTCAGTTTCTTACAAAAAAAAAAAAAAAAAAAAAAAAAGTTACTTCAGATACATGCTTTTTAAATGATTTTTTTTTTTTTTTTGCTTTTTTGCTTTTTTTATCAAAAAAAAAATTATGATGTGACAATTTTTTTTTAATGTGATATAAATGTGACAAATTTATTTTTTATTTTACTTTTTTTTAAAAAAATTATCTTTCTCTATTTTAGTTACTTATTTTTTCGAAATATCTATTAGTTATACACAACTCAGTATTTTAGCTTTTAACTTTTATTATTCAATTAAAATATATTTTTTTTCAAAAAAATTTTTATTGTTTCTTACAGAGTGACTTAAGACTGATCATAAAAATTTAATTGAAAATGTCAAAAAAGAAGAAGGTAAAACTCCTGATAATAAGGGTTCGTTTGGCATTGCGATTTCATAGATTAAAAAAAAAAAAAAAATGATTTTAAACCAAATCTCCAAAAATTGATTGCTTGAAATTGTGTTTTTAAAAAATTACGATTTGAAAACGCAGAAATTTAAAAACTAATATGTGATTTCAAAATATTACTTTTTGAAATCACAAATCTAAACACACTCTAAGTTAGACGTTAAACAACATAATAAGCAAATTAATTAGAATGGGTCCTCGTTGAGAAAACAATAATCTTAGACAGAATATTTTCACTCTTGAAAATAAGATCAAGAAACTTCAAGACCGTTCCGAAACAGAACAACAAATTCTTGACATTTCTAAACAAATACAAAACTTTGATAAGACCCTTGAAACGGCCGGAATAAAAGAAA
Organism: Corylus avellana; assembly: GCF_901000735.1. Lineage (NCBI taxonomy): Eukaryota > Viridiplantae > Streptophyta > Magnoliopsida > Fagales > Betulaceae > Corylus > Corylus avellana. The sequence continues at coordinate 34,644,890 of NC_081544.1, read as the reverse complement.
TTCAGAAGGACTCACAAAAAATAAAAATAAAATTATCATATGTCTCTTAACATGTGAAAAACATTTATTTTTTTAACAGAATTTCCTTATAACTCTGTTAGTGATATATATATTAAGAAAACATGTATTTTTTATATGCTAAAAGAACACATTCTTCTCAACCATTTAAACAAACCTTATCAGTAATTATTTTCAGGAGAAACTTCACTAAGGCCCCCTGAACTTCCGGCCGATTTTGCAGACCCCCCCTAAACTTCAAAAACTCTCATTTTGGACCCTTAAACTTCCATTTTCGCTCACTTTGGACCCCCTCCGTCAATTTTCAACGTTAGATTTAACGGTTTGACTTTTTTATACCCATTATACCTTTCGTTAAAACTACACCGTTTTGGATCCCTAAAAATTACAACTCACCTAGCCCAAAACGACGTCGTTTTGGGCATTAATTTTTTTTTTTTTAAAAAAAGCAAAATATATATATATTTATTTTTAAAAAAGAGAATATCTGTGGTCTGCACCACCCTATTGTACTGGTGGCTCTGACCACTCCATTTCCTCTACAGTGGGGTGGCCTGACAATTCTCACGATCTCTGGGTGGACTAACGGCCAAGGGTCCTGGCCACCCCTCATGGGCGCTGGTGGCCTAAACCACCCTTCAACCCCTTGGGTGGTCCCACGCACCCCAAATGCAATCATCCCCTTTCAAGGTACCTGGACCACCCTTTCGCCATGGTGGTCAACCACTCCCCTCAGATCGGGCTGGGTATTCACCATCTCCCTTATCAAAAATGGTGGTCCACCCATTTTGGCCAAGGTCTGATCCTTCTCCCTAAAAAAAAAAAAAACTAATGCCCAAAACGACACCGTTTTGGGCTGGGGTGGGTGCTGTAGTTTTGGGCATTTTTGGAATTTCAAGTGGGCTAGGTAGGGGTATAATGGGCATTTAACATTGAAAACTAACATATAGGTCTAAAATGAGAGAAAATAGAAATTTAAGGGTCCAAAATGAGAGTTTTTGAAGTTCAGAGGGGGTCTGCAAAATCGGCCGGAAGTTCAGGGGGCCTTAGTGAAGTTTCCCCTTATTTTCATAAAGTTTGTAATATTGATGATGACGACTCGCTTCCTTTTTTTTCTTTTTTCTTTTTTCTTTTTTCTTTTTTCTTTTTTTTCTTTTACCAAATTATTGATAAAAGAGGAGTGGATGAAGTTTGTCCAGAATAATCCCAACTTTCCAACTTCAAAGGAGTAATCCAAACCCACGATCCCTTTAGATTGGAGCAGAACATGGGAAACAAAAGGAAAAGACAGTAATTATACAAATCTCTAAGATTCACATGGATAAAGCGTAGCTTTGGGCACAAAATGGGAAAAAAGCAACCAAGTAGCTAGACAACTGATTTTCTCTTTTTCTTTGTGGCACAGAAATTTATTCCAAATTAAATCGTAGAAATTTAATTTAGCTTATAAATTTGTTACGTGCTATTTAATATATGAGAAATACATATTTTTTTAATTAATATGTGCTTCTTATATATGCATAAAGGACATATGACAATTAATTGTCTTCTTCTTCTTTTTTTTTTTTTTTTTTTTTTTGATGAATTGAGAATTCTGTTTGATCAGATAAATACCAACTAATATCATTAATCATGCTGTTTGGAACAAAAAACACCAGTTTTAAGGTTAACTTAACCCAAATTCTAAATCATCAAACATCATAAAATACTAAGTAATTCTATAAATCCTTCTTGTGTCCCTCCAATAATGATGTGGTTCTTAAAATTACTATTTAATCAAAATTTAATAATGATCAAGCACAAACTCAATGGTGATTTTAAGAGCCACATCATTATTGTAGGAACACAAGAGGAACTTATATCATTACTCACAAAACACCTCAACGAATCCTCCTGAATTTGATCCTAAGTTCGAGATTGTAGAAAAGGGTGAAGATGTTTAAAATAACTTGATTTGTTGCCTCTGGCTTTCGCTTGTGAGAATTTTGGGTTTCTAGAGTTTTTTCCGCTGGTATGGTGAGAGAGGCGAGAGAGAGGCAAGAAAAATATGGGGTTAAAAAATAATAAATAAATTATTGAAAAATAATACTTTAAAGAAAGTAAAGAGTGAAATAGATAATCTGCTGAAGTTTGTATTGAAAAACTATTGGATAAAATAATTATAATTTTTTTTTTTTAAAAAAAAAAAAGTGTATTTTGAGTGGCTAAAGTAGTTACTCTTGCTGGAGAGGCTCTACTAGAAAGATCATGAACTACTGTGTTATATGAAGAAAAAAAAAATGTTAAAAGAGATTTAATAAGGCACCTCAATAAATGGATTAATTTATGCAGCCATGATATCAAATAAATTTAGAACTTACCACCCTCTCCCATTCTTTCATCTTCAAAGCAATTCTTTATAAGGAGTTAAAAGGAGGAAATATAACATAACGTAAGATAGCTAGATTAGTTTGTATGAATGGCAGAATAAAATATCATGTAATCCAATATGTCTTTCAAGCATGTGCAATAAATTCGCTTTCTCCTAAATTAGTAACATTGTAGAATCATTTTGCCGCATATATGTTAATATATCATATATACGAGGAATCTTATATATCACACCAGTACTATCTCAGTATGTTATCAATCTATCCTTAGTCCAATCATTGTTAAAAATTAAAAAATAAAAATTTGATGATGAACTGGTAATGCCACATCAACCTATTGAAATAGTGATGGGATAAATAGCGTTTGACACATTCATGGAGGGAGGAAGGTAGAGCCTCCTCATGGGTCAGCGCGCGTTGAGCAAAGAAAGACAAGGAGAGACAACTCTCTGATTTATAGGTTAATTTAGAAGGAAGTTTTTCAAGAATGAAGAATTAATATACTTACCAGCTTGAAGGCCATAGTTGCAAGTATTCTTTATTTCTTTGTTTTAATTTGTTGTAAACTTTAGCTTCAGTTTTATGCCAAATTCTTCTCCTTAGCGATCAATTTATTGAACTGTTACTTTATTTCTCTCTCAATCTGCATAGGCATGTTCGATCTGCCTTTTGACAAAACAATGCGCGACCAGAATTGTGGCCTTGTTGGCCAAAGGGCTCCAAAGCAAAGCATACTTTATCCACTTTTTTGTGAGAATAACATTTCTCCTTTGGACATATATTTGTAATATATGACTATAGGTTGCAATTCGTGCTTGCGTGTTAGGTTTGAAATGTGTCAAAATATTGATGTAAAACTATATTAGTCAATCATAACTCAACTCACTTAATTAATTAGGCCAGACCTCTCAACTTTAACTCGCTAATTTTGTGTTAGTTCATGTCGGGTTCGCGAATCATGTCAAAAATTGTTATTCATAAATGTCGCATGTCGAGTTCAGATCGTGTTGAGGCCAATGTATAAAACTTTATAAGTCAACTCTAACCCCAACTAATTCAATTAAACGGGTCAAACCCATCATCTTTAATTCATTATTTCGTGTTGAGTGTCTGCTCTATTACGACACAAAGCCAAGCAACTCATATCCACCTTTGCAAGTATAAGGGCTTGATATCAATTTCTAGCGGTTGAATCGTAGAGTTTTAGATCTTGCTTAGGTTCCCAACAGACTACTCAGTCCACAAGAATGGATTTTACAATAAAACTAAGATCTGTTTTCTTTTTGTTCAATTAAGCATTCTAACAAAAGGGCTGTAAATAAATTAGTTCGTTCAACAATCTGCTTGATACTCGCTCGGTTTAACTTAACTCAAACTCGAGCTTGATACTGTACAAACCCGCTCGTTGTTATGAAAACCTGCTCAATTAGTAAATAATACATACTTGACTCGCTCAAGAAAACTCGATAAGAATTTGCGAGCTCATCTCGTTTAAAGCTTAACCAGTTCGTTTGCCCGATTCGTTAGTTCGTTCATATATATATATATATATATATATATATATATATATAACTAAAAATGAGTTATATAAATTTAATTATATATATTAGTAATTAAGTAATATATGTCATATAAATTACTTGATATTTATATTTATACTATAGATAAATGTTTATAGGTTGTTTTAAAATTTGGGCTTGAACTCTGCTAGTATCATCATACATTAAAGAATTTAATAGCTTAACTCGAGTTCGAGTTGAGCTCAGCTTGGCTTAAATAGCATTCTTAACAAATAAACTCGAGTTCGCTTGAATTTTAAATGAGCCGAGCTTGAACATACATTGAATAGCTCGGCTTAAATAAGCATCTTCATAAACGAACCAATCTTAAAATCCTAAAGCTTGACTCGGCTCATCTCGATTACAACCCTTGAAACAACTATTATGTGCAGCCCTTGAAACAACTATTACGTGCAACCTCAGCAGTATAAGCAAAAATAATTTTATCTCTTTGTTTAGTCAGCTCAACTAAGTATTTTGACAAGAAAAATGCTATAGTGCAATAGAAAGACTGTTTCTGGCCCACAAACACCTGTCATGCTGTTGAGCAAACCCAATAAGAACAACAAATCCAACAAGAACAATAGCAATAGTAGGAGCAATAAGATCATCCGACGCTCATTCAAACAAATAAATCTGATTAAGATGAGGGAGACACCGGATTCTTGCTAGAGGGAAAGAATCAAAGGCCTCATGGTCATGGGCTTGGACTTCCAGGTAACGGGTTTGACGCAGCTTACGCCGTTAACAGTGAAGGCGTTTCGTTGATGGAGTAATGAATGACGTGGCGAGCTTTTGGTCTTTAGATATATATTTTTGACACATGTCATAGATATAGCTAAAAATGGGACGAAACCGAAGGGAATTTCAATGGAAGGTGAGCCGCGCCCTTTCTTTCTTTCTCTTCTATGAGCCACCGCACTTCTATTTCTCTTCCTTTTACTTCTTTGAGCACCGCCTGCTTCTCCGGCGGCCGCAACTTACTTCTCTTCTCTAAGCCACCGCTTCCTTCTATTTTCGCTTCTCTTCTCCGGCCGCCTCTCTCGCTCACTCTCTCTCGTCTCTGCACATGGCGTTTCATCCCTTGCGAAGATTTTCGAGATTCTAGGTAACTAGTAAGGTAAGAAAAGTTTGAAACGATTTTTATAAAAGTTTGATTGAGTCATTGATCTGTTTGGTTACTGAGAAAACGGAGGAAAATAAAATAAAATAGAAGCAACTGTGTCACTATTAAAAGGTAAAACATAGAAATTTAGTGAAAAGACAATGATTCAACAAATTTGCTTCGTGATAGCGTTTAGTTTTTTGTCAGATTATATTTTGGTGATCTGCACGGGTATTGACTATTGAGGTAAATTGGGGTAATGTGTTTTTAAATCGCTGTTTAAAGCTTATGGACTATATTTTCTTAGTTAGAAATGCTAGAAACTACATTTGAATTTCATAATTATTCTATAATGTTTATGCATTAGTCTCAACTAACTCTTAGTCTCAACTAACTCTTAGATCAGTCCTAATTAAAAAAATAAAAAAAATCTAAGGTTTGGTTATTTACACCTTAGTATTGTAGGATAAAAAAAATTGGTTTTAGCATTCCTCTTTATGCAAATAGCGTCCATAAGCTTTGAAGGGAGGTCGCCGGAGCTGGTGCCCGGTGGTGATCGGCGATAACGGCTGGGGAACAGCGGCTGTAGGACCTGCCGGAGAATGGCAGCGGTGGAAGTTGGCGGCAATGGGTCATGGACGGCTGGTGAAGGGGCGCCAGCGACGCTGGGCCTAGAGGGCCGGTGAAGGTACTAGTGTGTTTTGCCTGAACGGCTAGAGAAGGCACCAGGTGTTGTTGAGCTGTGGATTGCCGAGAACTGGGCCGGTTTGGACCACTGCGTGAGCCTGAGGCCCTGAGCCACTGAATGGGACCAGCTTGGGCCAAAGAATGGGTCGTTGACTGGGGCCGAGTTGGCCAGAAACCAGTGGATTTAATGGTAAACTGGGTCGACTGATCGGATCGAGTAAACCCGACTTCGATGGGCACTCGTGTAATGCGTAACGTGCCCGAGTGAATGAAGGACATATGCAAGAAAGGGTTGCCAGCGCATGAAATTCGTGGAAGCACTGCTAGAAGGCAGGGGCGGAGCATGCGACAAAGGTGTCGAACTAGAAGGGCATAGCTCCACTGATCTAGAGAAAGAAAAACACTTTTCGGTGGTTCTTTTGCCTAAAAGAGATCTGGTGGCAGCGAGTGTAGGATTGGCAATGATGAGCGGTGGCGCATGACGGCACGTTCGGCAGCCAATGGTGTCGGCTCTTCCATATATCAATAGATCTATACCTTGCAAACTTGATTCTGATTTTATATTTCCATAATTAGCTTCGAAGAAAGCTGAGAAAGCACTTACTACGGCGGCTGGAGGCACATGGCGGTTCATATGCATGTGGCTGAATTGGTAGGGTCTTCATACAACCTGTGGGGGCGCGTGATGTCTCTGATTGGATTGATTTTTGCGGCATTAAAAATGATAGGTTCCGAGATTTTGATTGGTGTGGTCACCGACTTGAAAGGATGCTTGGAACAACTGTGGGATTTTTGTAGAGAATGCCAAGTCCATAGAAAAATTATTTTGATACCATATAAAAATATATAAAATGTAGGCAAAAGAGTGGAAGTGGACAGAGAAATAGAGAACACAAGAATAAGGCTATATCTTTAAAATATTGAATTGCCTTTAATTGTATTACAATGTATCATATTTAATTATAAAGAAGTTAAGGTGTATTAAACACAACAAGGTAGACCAAATAAGGTAGGCTATATATTGATGACAATTAAACTAAATCAGGCTAAACATGAGAATTATTCTAATAGGATGCAATACAAGTAGAGTTTGCTCACCAGGAAACATTATATATTGTAAATATTTTATAGTTTTATAAGTGTCTACGAGTCAGTAAATCTAAAAGGATATCAGAAAGTGCAGGAAACGCAGTTTGGAGTCACCTAGTCCATTACATTTCATTCAAAGACAACAAACTTCTTCATGTGATGCTTACATTTCTCACAAATTGCAGTTCCTTCAAGCAACCCCTTAGCATAAGGAATGACATTAGAGTGACTGCAAGGCTCAGTTAAAGGAATAGGTTCAGGAGCACCCCTAATGGCATCCAGGAATCCGAGGTTTGCCACATTTTCTCCCCATTGTGAAGAAAGAAAAAGATTCAAACATTGTACGAGTTCTTTTCCTTGAAGCTTCACAATATCTGTGGAAGACCCTTTCCCTATTATTGCCCAACCCTTGTCAGTGAAGTCTAGCAATGCTGACACCTCCTTTAGAATATGATCGGTGTCGACGCTCTTTCCCAGTCGGAGTTTTGACCTTCTCATACTCTCCAGCCGAAGCCAAAAGAATTGAATTTTCGTGAAAGAGATAGAATCAGTATGATTTTCTTTAGGAATGCTGGCCAAAATGTTCCTTACATGTTCATCCAGGTTCCTCTTGCCTACATACACCATCTCAAGCTGCACACCTGCACTTTTTATTTCCGTCAATTTAGAATTTAACTCTTGAATCCATTCTTTGTTCTCACTTCCATAAATGCAAATGTTTCTGCCTTCTTCCACCTGAAATCAGTGCATGAAATCTTATGAGCTTGAGTACAAGAAAGTCTAATTAAATTTGGTATTTACAATGACAAAAAGGGTCTCAACAAGGGATGATCCTGATGCTTCATTGAGTTAGACTCATACCCAGCTAGCCAATAAGGTGTCAATCTCGCCAATCATAAGTTGCACTGTCCAATTCTCCTCTTCCCAGAGCACTTTTTCCCCTGAAGCTGAAAAGGGATATGCCCGGGCTCCCCAGATCATTACCATGTCAATTGCATTTGAGTTGCTAACCATCCCTTTTGAATCCAACACTACCATGAGAGGCTCACCCGTGTAGGTCCATGCTTGTTTTACATAGTTCACCACTGCTGAGCTAAGTAACCATGGTAGCCTTATTGAGTACCATGGTAAAGAGTTTGAGAAAAGGTTGAAACTTCTCACCTCAGCGTCAGTCCATGTATTTGTAGACGGAATGGGAACCCATACAATCTCATAACTTCCCTTATACTTCTTGTTGAGAGGGTGATCATATGTTTGTTGAACCAGCAAAAGTAATTTTTCTATTGGGAGGAGCTCTGGCTTTGAGATTAAGAGCATCACTACCTTGTTGTTCAGCTCAGACACACCAACCTGTCAATTAACACAAAGGAAATGGTAAACTTTAGAAGAAAAAATAGGCTATGTACTCAATAGAGAGCTTAACTTGGGATTCAAGTTGGTTTTCAAGTTGGACTCAAGAGATGTCATCTTGCCCAAGGGCGGCTTACAAGTATCCCAAAAACTTGAGGGTAATTAGTTTGGTACGCTGACGTACCAAATATAATCATTAACACATACTATAACAAGACTACTCTATTTCACTTTTTATCTATTTTCAATGAAAGCTATTCACTTTCTTAATGGAATAATCACTTCATATACCAAACATACCTTAAGTTAAAAGAAAAAGGAAAATTTAATCATTTAATTTAATATTCTAACACAAGTGAAATAGGAGTTGAATGACGGAGACAAAGTTTGAACTCATGACATTTTCTATGATAATATGTTAAATTATCAATTATCTCAAAAACTTAAACTGATAAGACATAATAAATTTAATAATTTATTTTAATATTCTAGCACACTAATTTGTGACATGCAGGGCTTGTTAGGATAAAGGGGATAATTATTCAACATTTTGGTAGCATTTAGATCTAGAAGACATGATTCAACACTCTTTACTTTAACTGGACCCATTATATACGATTCTCCTTACTTTAACTGGACCCATTATATAAGATTCTCTCAGAACTTTATTGGGAGCATGGACTGGAGAGAATAAAACCTTTGCTTGTGAGGAACAATCCTTAAGTGGCAGGTCATTCGTTGAAGCAAATAACGTATCGAGCACCTCTTGATTGTCCCCGGGGACCTCCTGAAAGAGACTCAATAGCTTTTCCCAAATCTTTTTCTCTGCAAGTCATGTAATAGAACAAGCATCAATATGATGCAGAGTCTATACTTCAGAGAACCAGTAAATGGCTTCCAAGTTGTTCTGAAGAATCTTAGTAACCTAATTGTTGATGACACACATCCACCTGCCGTCTGAGGCAACTGCATATCCTGCTTAACCGATAAACCAAACTTGAGAGCTCCCATGCTGCACTTACTGTTGAATCTGAATGCCTGCACAGGGAGCTCCAGCATTACAAAATTATCAATATAATGCACATGAAGCAGCAGAAGAAGAAGAATCAGCATATATGTAATGTAGGCCAATTGAAGAGAAAGAACATGCACTTGCTCAGGTTTCATGGGTGTCAAATCAGTGATTTGCGAAGAGCATGTGAAGGCGCTCCTAATGACCCAGTAAGCAGCTACATAAATATAAGACTTGGCAACAGAAATTTCTTGATCAAGCTCTACATGTGAAAGTGGCAAGCTTTCAAACTTGATGATGCACTTTGTCACATCCATCATTGTCTTAACCAACAGGCTCAATGCCTTAAAGCGAGGCTTCAATGCTCTCAAGTCATTAGGCAATCGCTTAAGCATTGCAATCGATGCTGCCAAAGGATGCCAAGGATTGAGTTGCATAAGGAGCCTAAATTTCCCATAGCTTATCACAAATGCTGCAAGTACTAATGCCATTTTCTCATCCCAATTATACTTCCCTAGCATATCAAACAAAACCATCGTCCTCATGTGGAGATTACCTTCACTAGAACACTTGCAGAGCAACTGCCATTACAATATATAACTGTATCAGATTGCATGAGAGACAGACAAAGACAGAGACACAGACACAGACAGAGAGATGAATTGCCTGGATTGAAATCTCATATATGGCCTGTCTGAGAGGTTCTAGGGAACTGAGTTCTTCAACGTTGCTCTCATTCATTGCAACCGCACCAAAATGTAGACCAAAAACCTGCAAAAAATGTTTGGAATTGGACAAGTTTACATGTTCTGATGTTCATGGATTTAATGGTCAGTTTGACAGTATCACAACACCATGATGAAAGACCCTGAAATCTTAGAGACTAAAAATAATTATCGTGAGAAAGTGATTTTGATGATTAATCATATGTGCCCCATAACTCTTTGCAAATGGACATGCATAACAATGTTACCGACCAAAGAGGCAACTGGTACTTCTGATGTGGTAGCATAATGCATGATGTGCTCTGTTAAAAGAAGCAATAGCTCAGAATCAAGACGACGACCATCAGGGTCATGGGTAAGGAGGAGTTTTCTTATCAGGATATCCTCATCTAAATATGATGGAGACCGCGAGAAGGGGTCACTCCCGAGCAAGTTCATGGCTGAAGTAATTAATGGTGGTACTGGTACAGTAAGCAAGATGGAGATGTTATATATATATATATATATGAGCTTGTAAAACATATATAGTTCTGTGTTAATTATGGGTTTGCATAGGGAAAAGCTAACATTTGGAGATGGTTCTTTGCTTTAACAAATGACAAGAGCATCCATGTGTGTGTGTGAGTTCTTTTGAGACGGTGCTCGTAACCAGGGATCAAGGGACAGTAATGTTTTAGCTTTTTTTTTCCAAAAAAAAAAAAATTCGTTGAGACCATCAAAATAAAGCTTCCTCACTTAAAGAGGTTTGAGCTGTGGACCGAATCAAATCCAAGGCATTTCCTTTTGCACTTTTTCTTCTTGTACTTTTGAAGAGACTTGAGCATCTACGTATATACCAATTGAAATGGGAAAATAGATCTAGATGATACTAGTATAGTTTTTTCAATGGGTTAGATTTAATTTTAAGGTTTTTATTTTTTATTTTTTATGACAAAGAGAGATAAAGAGTGAAATTAAATCTTGACCGTTGAAAATACTGTAACATGCATATTATAATTTTTTTTTTACAACACTTAAGCCTGATCCTATTTTATTGACATTTTTTTTTTTCTTTCGGTATGAAATTTCAATTGTGTTAGAAGGCAATTTCTTAAGACAAAAAGGTGTTCCAGCCTCCTAGCTTTAATTCTGAGGGGGCCAAAAAAACAAAGGTAAAGAGAACGAACAAAAACAAAAAGGGGGAGAGAATGCATCTAACAAATTAAGAATAAATAATAGGAAAAAGTAGCTTACCCACTGAAATTACCACTCTATTTGCAATGGCATCTGCAGAAAATTCTAACAGAAGGACAATTGAAATGGGTTGATAAAATAACTCCCCACATTGTAATTTTTTGAAATTTAGAAAACAAAAGTTAGAAATAGGATAATAGTCAAAAGGAGGTAAGCATAATTTTCTCCGAGTAATAAGAGTATAAGACAAGTAATCCCACACTCTGAAGGTGCAATGATGACATACACATAGTAATTCGTGGAAAATGCTATAAAAATTAATAAAAGTGTGTTAAGACTTTTATCTTGTGCTATATAAAACAAGTCGAGAGTATCACATCAGTAATTAAAAATTCATCATACAAACACATGACACAAACTGAGTCTATAAAAGGTTCCTAGTTTCATGTGTTACCAAGAAAAGTAACCTCCATTAAGCCATTGCCATGGAAAACCTGATTTATCTATTTTGGTTACTATATAGAGAATAAAACGTGTTGCTTTCAGTCATTGATTCTTTAATTTCATTGCGAGCTTAAATTTAACCTTTTAAACTTATAAATATAAACTGAGAGGCACTGTGGCCTGTGGGGATGTGTCAAAGGCTTGGAGGCACCTTTTCTGTCCACTGTGTTAAACATTTATGATTTAACTTGTGGGGTACATTTTCTGTTCTTTTCTTATTAAAGGTGCGAAGAATAAGGGTGTCTTTACCCTTTTCTCTTAAGACCAATTCTTTGATTATGACACCAATTTCATCACAGAGTAAGAATCATTATTCCAACTTCAATACTTAGTAAATATTCTGCTTTAATATTAAGTGATTGTGCCACACACATCTTATCCTAATTAACTATAATCAAATACCGTTTAGATGATTCAGTAGGAAGGGGCAGGGAAAGCAGTAGGATAATAATATCATGCATAGTCAAAATCTTAATGCACCCGTACGTGTACTTCAAGAATAAAATTGTTCCTATTTAGACTTTATTCTCTCTTTCCGCATTCTCATCTAGTAGGAAAAAAGCCATATTTCTTAGTGATATACTGAATACTCACCCTAGCCCATTCAAGCAACCTCTACATTAACTAGGCTATCAAATCAAACAGTCACTGATAGAAAAAAAAAAAAAAACAAATCAATTGCTCGTAAAATATTCTTCACATGGAAACTATACACCTTCATTAATCTCCAAATAGCTAGCCATTAATCCGATCAACATGATAAGTCACACTTCACAAATATAATTACGAATCATTGACACCAGTATTATCATGTTGGACAAAGAGTCACCCCATTAAAAGGGTAACATCTTAAAACACACTTTCTCCATAAATTCTTTGTTTAGTTTTATCTCTAAAAAAAAAACTCTACAGACTTATTAAGCATCAAAGGTTTCTTGTTGGCCAGCATTATCCTAGTAGTTTTTCTTATTATTTTGCAAGAAACCCACCGTCGGACTGCTAATTTGTTTCAACATTTCTAGTTGAAGCACATGAGAGATACAAAAGTAATCGAATCATGCACACAAATAATCCACTACATAGAGAATAACGCCCCTAATATATATATATATATATATATATATATGATCTGAATTTGGGTAAATTAAATTCAAGAGTAGCACCATCTTTATAAAAAGCCATAGACGGTTGGGTTGTGATGGGATAATTAAGACGAGTAATATGACCATTAATTCAGAGTTGGGCTGGGTCTTTCTTTTAGTTGTAGCTTTCGAATGAAAATTAAGCTGATTGCAACTCTCAACTATACTACTTTATATATATATATATATATTGGAAAAACGTCTTATCATAGAGTTTGCCAAATTTAATAGGGCTACTAATGGGTTGACGGCAACCCACAATTAGTAGCCTCTTTAGTGGGTAGCGTTTTGGTAGCGTTTTCTTTTTTTGATGCAACCCTCTAACCATTTCAGAAAATCTTAATGAACTTGTTCCTATGGAGATATCTACTATCTTTTAGGCTGCATTAATTCTCTCTTTCCTCACTCTCATCTAAGAGGAAAAAAAAAAAATAGCCATCTTTCTACTTGAAGCACAAAGCAATCGACTCCCCTGTAGGACAATAATGACTTCTTATGGCTAGGGATATAAATCAATTAATTTCACTCATGCAATCCGCTATATAAAAAATAACTTCATAAAAAATATATATATATAAAAAATAAAAAAAAACTGCATCATAGGTCAAACAATTTAATTTTAGCTGAATATATGTCAAGCATTTAAAGTTTATATTCAGGAATGTTAAAGAGGATCTCTCTCCAAAAGGAGGACAATGCACTGCACCGACTTAAACACCTACTAATGGATTTTCAGTATCCATTTTCTCTATCTTCATTCATATACCATTAATTTCTTCCAACCTCTCTATAACTCTATTACTGTTTCTTGGCTTAATTACCGGAAAATGAAAAATATCTCTCTCATATATATATATATACATTGATCAACTAATTTGTCAATTTCCCAAACCACAAGAGACATAGCAATGGCGACAAAGCTTGTTTTCTCTTCAATTCAATGGTTGTATTCTCACTTCTTTTGGGAAGTAACAATATCCCTGCTTGGACTCCTCCTCCTTCGTTGTATGCTTGAGAGGCTCACCACTAAGGGTCCAGTGTTATGGCCAGTTGTGGGGATCATACCATCGATATTCCTTCATATCAACAACATTTATGATTGGACCACCGAGTCCTTGATCAAAGCAGGGGGAACCTTCCACTTCAGGGGAGTGTGGATGGGGGGAGCCTATGGAATCGTAACCGCCGATCCTTCCAACATTGAATATATGCTTAAAACAAACTTCAAGAATTTCCCCAAAGGTAAGTACTACACAGAGAGATTTCATGACTTGCTTGGGAATGGTATTTTTAATGCTGACAATGAGTTGTGGAAGGAGCAAAGGCGAATTGCGATTTCTGAGATGCATTCAACCCGTTTTGTTGAGCACTCATTTCAAGCCATGCAAAACTTGGTCCACCACAAGCTGCTGAACCTATTCAACAAGGTTGTGGAGGAGTCAAATGATCATAGCTTCGATCTCCAAGATGTGCTTCTTCGGTTTACTTTTGACAACATCTGCATTGCCGCTTTTGGCGTTGATCCTGGCTGCTTGGCCCTTGATTTACCTCAAGTTCCGTTTGCAAAGGCTTTCGAAGAAGCCACAGAATTGACCCTTTTCAGATTCTTGCTGCCACCTTTTGTGTGGAAGCCCATGAGGCACTTTGGAGTAGGATACGAAAAGCGGCTCAAGGAGGCAATAAAAAGCGTGCATGATTTCGCTGAGAACACCGTGACACTTCGAAAGAACGATTTAATCAAGTTTGGCAGCTTAAATGATCATTGTGATCTCTTGTCCAGACTTATTGAAGACTCTGAAAAAGGTAAGAAAAATAATTTTTCCGACGAATTTCTCAGAGATTTCTGCATTAGCTTCATATTAGCAGGGCGAGACACGAGCTCGGTGGCATTGGCATGGTTCTTCTGGCTAGTACACAAGAACCCAGAAGCGGAAAGCAGAATTCTCAGCGAGATTAATGGAATTTTGGGTTGCCGCAAGTGCAAGAATATTGTAGTTTTTACAGTGGAAGAACTAAAGAACATGGTGTATCTAGAAGCAGCATTATCGGAGTCTCTAAGGCTTTACCCTTCGGTGCCAACGGACCTGAAAGAAGTCGTGGAAGACGATGTTTTTCCGGATGGTAACATGGTTAAAAGGGGGGCTCGGGTTCACTACTGCATTTACTCAATGGCTAGAATGGAGTCCATTTGGGGAAAAGATTGCTTGGAGTTTAAGCCAGAGAGGTGGATTAAAGACGGGAAGTTTGTGAGCGAGAATCCTTTCAAGTATTCTGTGTTTAATGCCGGTCCAAGATTGTGTCTCGGGAAGAAATTTGCTTACATGCAGATGAAAATGGTGGCTGCTTCAATTCTGTTGAGGTATGAAGTTCAGGTTGTTGAAGGTCATCAAGTTGATCCCAAATTCACAACCACTCTTTACATGAAGCATGGGTTGCTTGTCACTCTCAAGCACAGGTTAGTCGCCTCGGATTTGGCTTAGGCGCCTTTTCAACCGTCGAGATGCAAATCTGAACCGTTGAAAAACTACAGCGTATGGATGCGATGCAGGGGATGAAGAATTAGTTGGTCAGGAGCATAGGAAGCCAACCTTTTTTGAAGAGGAAGTTTCAGGGGATGAAGAATATTGTGCATGGAATAATGTAGTTGAAGATGAAGTTTCAGCTCATGAGTCCTTTTCGACAACATATGCAATTCGTGGACCTAGGTCCCTCATTTACGTTGGTGTTTTGATGCACGACTCTACTATATATTATGTTAACCTTGAGTGTTTTCTTTTATTTATGTTTCTCTTTGAATAAGTAGGTATCATATATGTAACTCCCCTGTACCCAACGATCAGATTATTGAAGAAGTTTATTTCCAGTTATATTGTTGCCTTGTTGGAGTGTGATACTCTCTGTTTCTCTTTGGTTTTACTCTCTGTTTCTCTTTTGTTTTGACATAAATTTAAAATTAGTTTTAAATATTTTTGTGAGTATTTTATATTTTGAGGTTTGTGTTAATATATATATATATATATATATATATATATATATATAAACTAGAAAGCATATTGGGATCATGAATATGTACTTAGAATGAAGTTTTGTGTTATTATCACAAACTTAATTCGCGTCACAAAACCTTGATGTTTTCTTAAGGAAATATGTTTCCATATAATGTATTGATGACACCCATTGCAGTACATGATTCAGATGTGATTAACTGATTCACACATGAATTCGTGTGAAATTATGTTACTTTTGATTAACAAATAGTCATTAATTAATATGCACACCGCAACAAGGAATATGCTTAATGTACAACCACCTCTTATAAACGCGGGTTTATATGGCGTTAAGACTAGCTGTGGCTATTTTTGTTTGTTTGTTGGATTCATATTATATTGAGGTATGAGTATAAGATTATATAAGTTAATTTGATCCCGAATCATTTAAACGACCTATTTAAATAAGTGTGTGATACAATCTAATTTACATAACCAGTTTAATTAACAAAATTTTAAATTATTGAGCATAAAAATGCAATTTTATATAATTTGAACATGAAAAATGAATTTTACTAACGAAATTATATCTTTACAAGTAAAAATAAGATTGAGGGTACTTTTTTTTTTTGAATTAGAGTTTAGGGTCTTAATTTTTTAATCATATAAAAAAAGTTTTAATTTAGCGAATAGCCCATAAGTTAAATGGGTTGACCCAAAATGGGCCCTAAATTATGTCTGCATAGGCCGACCGAAGAGTATGGCTTAGCGTAAATGTTATCTTTCACAAAGTGCGTATGCCGTATGTACTCCAAACGACAGTTCATGTAATACGAAAACTGTCGTTTCTAAACCACCTTATAACTCTTTTCTTCCCCTCCAAGATTACTCTGTTAAATAACCTTTGAGGCCGTGGACTGTATCATTCTCAAACTTTCACCGGCTTTGCGCATCGATCTCTCGGGTACTCTCCAGTCTCCAATTCCTTGTGATTTCCACAACATTTTTAATACAGCATTCAAGTTCTGTAAAGTTCTCCGACTGTTTGATCGCTGAGAAAAAGGAAAGCACATCAAAGAAAAAAAAAATTGCGTTCTTCATCACACTTTCTTTTGCTTATCCCGTTTCTGAGCAACCAAACGCACCGCTACGTGTACCTGATTTCTAATTCCTAGTTGAGCGTCGAAAAGCGTGAAATTAGGGCTCTATCTGTTTGATTTTCCTTTCTTTTTCTTTTTTTAAACGAATTTTTTGCCTATTTCCTTTTCAGTTAATTATTCTGTTAGTGCTTAAGCCCTAGCTCCGGTATTGTACTGTGTTAATTTCTTTCAGCGGTTTATCTTTCTTGGATGAGTAGGTTCGTTTGTGGAATTGAAAATGTCTCAGGCAGCTGTGGAGGTTCCACCTAAGGGTGGATTCAGCTTCGATTTGTGTAGACGCAATGATATGCTTTCTAAGAAAGGCGTTCCGCTACCGTCTTTTCGCAAGACCGGAACAACTATAGTCGGTCTAATTTTTCAGGTAATATATTTATAGTTGGCAAGCTTAGTCTTTGGCTTTTCAGAAATCAATCTGTTTATTGCCTTATCAATTACTTGATATTCGCTAATGTTAGGAAGGAACATAAGAATTATCAAAATTTATGCGATACATTGGTTGTGGACCTTGTGGTTTTAACTATTAAGCTAAATTTGATGTGGACCTTATATGCTCATATCTGTTACAGACTAGACTAGAAAGCGAAATTGATTAAATAACACCTATGCGCAAATATGGATACTGTGTAGATTTTCAAATGCTGCATTATATGCTCCCGTTTCGTGTTTCCTAGTGAGTTCATTCGTATGCTTGGATCTTTTATTCTTTTGAAACTACATTTATGAATTCGTTTGCAAGTCTCCAATGCACTAATGAAGTTGAGCACTGATTCCCAATTCGGTTATCATGGTTGGTATTGAACGATCTAATCTTTTGCTTTTTGAAGAAGGGGGGTTGGGGAGTGTGGCTGTGCCTGTTTTTATCTGGTATTCTGTTGCAGTGAAATTATTATTAGGACTTTTCTACTGGTCCTTAATTATTTTGGAATTACTCTAATTTCCCGTGGAGTTCATGTTTCTTTCAGCTTTTTAATATAATTTTCTCAACTTTTCCCCAGGATGGTGTTATTCTAGGGGCAGACACAAGAGCCACCGAAGGGCCAATAGTTTGTGATAAGAACTGTGAGAAAATTCATTACATGGCACCTAATATTTATTGCTGTGGAGCAGGAACTGCTGCTGATACAGAGGCTGTAACAGGTATTTTTGAGTTGTGTTCCATAAGAAAACTCGTCATGTAGTTGTTTATGATGCTTCTACCACTAACTCACATCCAACTACGTCTTTTCAATTGTTATAGTTATTTAATATTGTTTTTGCATGATGGTGCTTTTTATAGAGATGGTCAATTCACAACTGCAGCTGCATCGCTATCACACTGGTGGTCGAGAATCAAGGGTTGTCACAGCTCTTACACTTTTGAAATCTCACCTTTTCAAGTAAGCTCATTTTCTGTCAATGCTGTCCCTTGCAATATAACTCTACTTGTTAGTGTTAGTGAATGATGATGACTTAAATGAGGCCTAACTGCTTGGTTACTTGTTCAGCTACCAAGGTCACGTTCAAGCTGCTTTGGTGCTTGGTGGAGTTGATGTTACTGGTCCACATTTGCACACTGTGAGTTGGGTTGCATTTACGAACACCTGAACTTATATTATTTTCTTGTTGTGCATGATACTGACTTTCACTTCTTGAATTGATTTCATTGCACAGATCTACCCTCATGGATCAACAGACAGTTTGCCATTTGCCACAATGGGTTCTGGTTCCCTTGCTGCAATGGCTGTTTTTGAATCGAAGTACCATGAAGGGCTGACAGTAAGCTACTCTCTACTCTCTACTATATGATTGGAGGTGCTTTTAACTTGAACTTTACTCTATCTAACTCTCTCCAGAGTTAAGTGGAATAATTCCTTTTCTTTTTTTGTTATCGCTTGATCAAACTATATGACTTAGTCTACTTTGGGAAATATTCTTCTAATTCAGTTGTAGTTTTGCTTTAAGAAATGAAGTTCATAGTTCTGAGAACCAGGTGTTGGTCATTTGTTACTGGGAGATTATATATTTGTATGTTCCATAATGATTTTCGAAGAAACTTTTCTGCAGAGGGAAGAAGGAATAAATTTGGTGTGTGAGGCAATTTGCTCTGGTATTTTCAATGACTTGGGAAGTGGAAGCAATGTAGATATTTGTGTAATAACTAAGGTTTGTGGTTCTTCAATTCATACCATTAAATGACAAATTTCTTTTTGTATGAATTTTTTTTTTCATCTCTTAAGTTTTGGCCGGCTCCGGTAACTCATTTTGATTATGCTTGCTGGTCTAGGGGCACAAGGAGTACTTGAGAAACCACCACATGCCAAATCCTCGAACCTATTTCCATTCCCAAGGATTTTCATTTCCCAAGAAGATAGGTTAATAGTTCTATCCTAACCGTTGCTGCCTATCATTTGCCTTGTAGAAGTTAATTGACTTTTAGTTTATGCTCTTATATACTGTTGAATGATATATGCTAACTTTGAATAATTTAAAATTTTATTTGGTTAGGGAAAATTCCAACTTTTAGCTGTTTACGCTTTGTTTAGCTATGTTAAAGGAGAGAAGTGGAAATGTCAAATTTTCCTTTGCATGAGTGGTGGAAAGATTCTAAAGTTTCTTCTGGGTCCACTATAATTTCCTTAGAAGATAGATTGAATTTGAAGGAAAGGATTTAAAAACAAGTTGAATGTAACAACTAGCAAAAGATTCAACCACTTTAAAGAGGGCAGGGTTAATTTTGTTTCTAACTTATCTTGCGTGAAACTTCACGGAGGATAATTAAATGAAGTGTCTCTTCCTCTTCACTTGTATTTGTTTTCTCTTTATTTCCCTATTTAGTAATGAAGCAAATGCATTTCAGTCCAATTAACTGAGCCTTTTCTATAAACCACCCGAAGATTATGACACTTTGGTGTCTTTAATTACATAATTATTTGATTTCAGATAATTTTAAAATGAGGGACAAGATGAGAGAATGGTTTGCAACCATCGCAAGTCTACCTAATTGT
>NC_081544.1:34585486-34624926 GCF_901000735.1 Corylus avellana | reverse complement strand
TGTTCTTTATAGCAAAAACAAAGTAATTACAGTTTTCGGACTAAAGAAATTGCAGGTTTACTGTTGAAAAAAAGGAGTCATCTAGCTTTAGAAAATTAGAAAATCCAGTCCATGGAAGACAAGATCAAAAGTTACTTCAGTTTCTTACAAAAAAAAAAAAAAAAAAAGTTACTTCAGATACATGCTTTTTAAATGATTTTTTTTTTTTTTTGCTTTTTTGCTTTTTTTATCAAAAAAAAATTATGAAAAAAATTATGATGTGACAATTTTTTTTTAATGTGATATAAATGTGACAAATTTATTTTTTATTTTACTTTTTTTAAAAAAAATTATCTTTCTCTATTTTAGTTACTTATTTTTTCGAAATATCTATTAGTTATACACAACTCAGTATTTTAGCTTTTAACTTTTATTATTCAATTAAAATATATTTTTTTTCAAAAAAATTTTTATTGTTTCTTACAGAGTGACTTAAGACTGATCATAAAAATTTAATTGAAAATGTCAAAAAAGAAGAAGGTAAAACTCCTGATAATAAGGGTTCGTTTGGCATTGCGATTTCATAGATTAAAAAAAAAAAAGTGATTTTAAACCAAATCTCCAAAAATTGATTGCTTGAAATTGTGTTTTTAAAAAATTACGATTTGAAAACGCAGAAATTTAAAAACTAATATGTGATTTCAAAATATTACTTTTTGAAATCACAAATCTAAACACACTCTAAGTTAGACGTTAAACAACATAATAAGCAAATTAATTAGAATGGGTCCTCGTTGAGAAAACAATAATCTTAGACAGAATATTTTCACTCTTGAAAATAAGATCAAGAAACTTCAAGACCGTTCCGAAACAGAACAACAAATTCTTGACATTTCTAAACAAATACAAAACTTTGATAAGACCCTTGAAACGGCCGGAATAAAAGAAATTCAGAAGGACTCACAAAAAATAAAAATAAAATTATCATATGTCTCTTAACATGTGAAAAACATTTATTTTTTTAACAGAATTTCCTTATAACTCTGTTAGTGATATATATATTAAGAAAACATGTATTTTTTATATGCTAAAAGAACACATTCTTCTCAACCATTTAAACAAACCTTATCAGTAATTATTTTCAGGGGAAACTTCACTAAGGCCCCCTGAACTTCCGGCCGATTTTGCAGACCCCCCCTAGACTTCAAAAACTCTCATTTTGGACCCTTAAACTTTCATTTTCGCTCACTTTGAACCCCTCCGTCAATTTTCAACGTTAGATTTAACGGTTTGACTTTTTTATACCCATTATACCCTTTGTTAAAACTACACCGTTTTGGATCCCTAAAAATTACAACTCACCTAGCCCAAAACGACGTCGTTTTGGGCATTAATTTTTTTTTTTTTAAAAAAAGCAAAATATATATATATTTATTTTTAAAAAAGTAATATCGGGGTGGCTCGATACCCCTTATTAAAATAGGGTGGCGGGACCACCCATTCTTAACCAAGAATGGCTGGAGACCCTGTGGATTCGACCACCCCATGGCCAAGGGAGGTAATCCGGCCACCCCACTTGGCCGAGAGTATGGGATGGTGAGTACCCCAACCCCATGGGGTGGTCAGGCCACCCAATGCACCGATCCCCCCCCCTTTTTTTTTTTTTTGCCAAGGGGGTGGCCACCCGCTGGCCATGGGGGTGGGTGAGACCACTGGTCGGCGGGGGTGGCTCCGACCACCCCTTAATAAATAAGTGGTCCGGCCACCCGTTTTAGCCAAGCCGATCCTTCTCCCAACCCCACTTTTTTTTTTTCCAAAAAAAAAAAAAAAACTAATGCCCAAAACGACACCGTTTTGGGCTGGGGTGGGTGCTGTAGTTTTGGGCATTTTCGGAATTTCAAGTGGGCTGGGTAGGGGTATAATGGGCATTTAACATTGAAAACTAACATATAGGTCTAAAATGAGAGAAAATAGAAGTTTAAGGGTCCAAAATGAGAGTTTTTGAAGTTCAGAGGGGGTCTGCAAAATCGGCCGGAAGTTCAGGGGGCCTTAGTGAAGTTTCTCCTTATTTTCATAAAGTTTGTAATATTGATGATCACGACTCGCTTCCTTTTTTTTCTTTTTTCTTTTTTCTTTTTTCTTTTTTCTTTTTTTTCTTTTACCAAATTATTGATAAAAGAGGAGTGGATGAAGTTTGTCCAGAATAATCCCAACTTTCCAACTTCAAAGGAGTAATCCAAACCCACGATCCCTTTAGATTGGAGCAGAACATGGGAAACAAAAGGAAAAGACAGTAATTATACAAATCTCTAAGATTCACATGGATAAAGCGTAGCTTTGGGCACAAAATGGGAAAAAAGCAACCAAGTAGCTAGACAACTGATTTTCTCTTTTTCTTTGTGGCACAGAAATTTATTCCAAATTAAATCGTAGAAATTTAATTTAGCTTATAAATTTGTTACGTGCTATTTAATATATGAGAAATACATATTTTTTTAATTAATATGTGCTTCTTATATATGCATAAAGGACATATGACAATTAATTGTCTTCTTCTTCTTTTTTTTTTTTTTTTTTTTTTTGATGAATTGAGAATTCTGTTTGATCAGATAAATACCAACTAATATCATTAATCATGCTGTTTGGAACAAAAAACACCAGTTTTAAGGTTAACTTAACCCAAATTCTAAATCATCAAACATCATAAAATACTAAGTAATTCTATAAATCCTTCTTGTGTCCCTCCAATAATGATGTGGTTCTTAAAATTACTATTTAATCAAAATTTAATAATGATCAAGCACAAACTCAATGGTGATTTTAAGAGCCACATCATTATTGTAGGAACACAAGAGGAACTTGTATCATTACTCACAAAACACCTCAACGAATCCTCCTGAATTTGATCCTAAGTTCGAGATTGTAGAAAAGGGTGAAGATGTTTAAAATAACTTGATTTGTTGCCTCTGGCTTTCGCTTGTGAGAATTTTGGGTTTCTAGAGTTTTTTCCGCTGGTATGGTGAGAGAGGCGAGAGAGAGGCAAGAAAAATATGGGGTTAAAAAATAATAAATAAATTATTGAAAAATAATACTTTAAAGAAAGTAAAGAGTGAAATAGATAATCTGCTGAAGTTTGTATTGAAAAACTATTGGATAAAATAATTATAATTTTTTTTTTTTTTTAAAAAAAAAGTGTATTTTGAGCGGCTAAAGTAGTTACTCTTGCTGGAGAGGCTCTACTAGAAAGATCATGAACTACTGTGTTATATGAAGAAAAAAAAAAATGTTAAAAGAGATTTAATAAGGCACCTCAATAAATGGATTAATTTATGCAGCCATGATATCAAATAAATTTAGAACTTACCACCCTCTCCCATTCTTTCATCTTCAAAGCAATTCTTTATAAGGAGTTAAAAGGAGGAAATATAACATAACGTAAGATAGCTAGATTAGTTTGTATGAATGGCAGAATAAAATATCATGTAATCCAATATGTCTTTCAAGCATGTGCAATAAATTCGCTTTCTCCTAAATTAGTAACATTGTAGAATCATTTTGCCGCATATATGTTAATATATCATATATACGAGGAATCTTATATATCACACCAGTACTATCTCAGTATGTTATCAATCTATCCTTAGTCCAATCATTGTTAAAAATTAAAAAATAAAAATTTGATGATGAACTCGTAATGCCACATCAACCTATTGAAATAGTGATGGGATAAATAGCGTTTGACACATTCATGGAGGGAGGAAGGTAGAGCCTCCTCACGGGTCAGCGTTGAGCAAAGAAAGACAAGGAGAGACAACTCTCCGATTTATAGGTTAATTTAGAAGGAAGTTTTTCAACAATGAAGAATTAATATACTTACCAGCTTGAAGGCCATAATTGCAAGTATTCTTTATTTCTTTGTTTTAATTTGTTGTAAACTTTAGCTTCAGTTTTATGCCAAATTCTTCTCCTTAGCGATCAATTTATTGAACTGTTACTTTATTTCTCTCTCAATCTGCATAGGCATGTTCGATCTGCCTTTTGACAAAACAATGCGCGACCAGAATTGTGGCCTTGTTGGCCAAAGGGCTCCAAAGCAAAGCATACTTTATCCACTTTTTTGTGAGAATAACATTTCTCCTTTGGACACATATTTGTAATATATGACTATAGGTTGCAATTCGTGCTTGCGTGTTAGGTTTGAAATGTGTCAAAATATTGATGTAAAACTATATTAGTTAATCATAACTCAACTCACTTAATTAATTAGGCCGGACCTCTCAAGTTTAACTCGCTAATTTTGTGTTAGTTCATGTCGGGTTCGTGAATCATGTCAAAAATTGTTACTCATAAATGTCGCATGTCGAGTTCAGATCGTGTTGAGGTCAATGTATAAAACTTTATAGGTCAACTCTAGCCCCAACTAATTTAATTAAACGTTTCAAACCCATTCTCTTTAATTCATTATTTCGTGTTGAGTGTCTGCTCTATTACGAGACAAAGCCAAGCAACTCATATCCACCTTTGCAAGTATAAGGGCTTGATATCAATTTCTAGCGGTTGAATCGTAGAGTTTTAGATCTTGCTTAGGTCCCCAACAGACTACTCAGTCCACAAGAATGGATTTTACAATAAAACTAAGATCTGTTTTCTTTTTGTTCAATTAAGCATTCTAACAAAAGGGTTGTAAATAAATCAGTTCGTTCAACAACCTGCTTGATACTCGCTTGGTTTAACTTGACTCAAACTCAAGCTTGATATTGTACAAATCCGCTCGTTGTTATGAAAATCTGCTCAATTAGTAAATGATACATACTTGACTCGCTCAAGAAAACTCGATAAGAGTTTGCAAGCTCATCTCGTTTAAGGCTTAACCAGTTCGTTTGCCCGACTCGTTAGTTTGTTCATATATATATATATATATATATATATAACTAAAAATTAGTTATATAAATTTAATTATATATATTAGTAATTAAGTAATATATGTAATATAAATTACTTGATATTTATATTTATACTATAGATAAATGTTTATAGGTTGTTTTAAAATTCGGGCCTGAACTCTGCTAGTATCATCATACATTAAAGAATTTAATAGCTTAGCTCGAGTTCGAGTTGAGCTCAGCTTGGCTTGAATAGCATTCTCAACAAATAAACTCGAGTTCGCTTGAATTTTAAATGAGCCGAGCTTGAACATACATTGAATTAGGGGTGAAATAGCGGTTGCGGTTAGCGGTTAGTGGCTAAAACCGCTAACCGCACCCGCCTAGGCGGTTAGTAAATTTTACTAACCGCCTCCGCTAACCGGGTAGCGGTTAACCGCCTAGGCGGTTAACCGCCCGGTTAGCGGTTAACCGCTTTGGAATAACCGCTTTTTTTCTAACCGCTTTTTTTGGGCTTTTTTTGGGCTTTTTTCTTTGGACCGATTTTGTTTGGACCGGGTTTGGGCCGGTTTTGGGCTCACTTTAAACATTTTTTTTTCTCATTTTAAACATTTTTTTTTCCCTTTCCATGGCCATTTTAGCATTAAAAATTGCTATATACCAAAATCTTGTTGGCCACCTTCTACAAATCTACACATCATATAATATACAAATAAAATTACAACAAAATCATCACTTCACTTGTAGTCTTATACATAAACTCACAAGCAAGTTCATAAACTCACACATAGAAATAAAATAAAACACAAACAAATTCATAAACTCACAAGCAACCAAAAAAACCAACATATATGGTTAAACTTGAAGCTTGAGGCTCATTTCAATCAACCAAAAAAAGTTCATAAACTCACAACTTATTGTTATTATATATATATAATATATAAATATATATTATATTTAAAAAAAAAGCGGTTAGCGGGTAGCGGTTAGCGGTTAGCGGATTTCCAAAACCTACTAACCGCTAACCGCAACCGCCTAGGCGGTTAGCGGTTTTTACTAACCGCTTTCAAAGCGGTTAGGCGGTTAGGCGGTTAGCGGTTAACGGTTATAACGGTTAGCGGTTGCGGTTAGGCGGTTTTAAATTTCACCCCTACATTGAATAGCTCAGCTCAAATAAGCATCTTCATAAACGAACCAATCTTAAAATCCTAAAGCTCGACTCGGCTCATCTCGATTACAACCCTTGAAACAACTATTACATGCAACCTCAGCAGTATAAGCAAAAATAATTTTATCTCTTTGTTTAGTCAGCTCAACTAAGTATTTTAACAAGAGAAATGTTATAATGCAATAGAAAGACCGTTTTTGGCCCACAAACACCTGTCATGCTGTTGAGCAAACCC
This sequence comes from Corylus avellana, assembly GCF_901000735.1. Taxonomy (NCBI): domain Eukaryota; kingdom Viridiplantae; phylum Streptophyta; class Magnoliopsida; order Fagales; family Betulaceae; genus Corylus; species Corylus avellana. The sequence goes on along the minus strand of NC_081544.1, from coordinate 34,618,661 downwards.
AATAAGAACAACAAATCCAACAAGAACAATAGCAATAGTAGGAGCAATAAGATCATCCGACGCTCATTCAAACAAATAAATCTGATTAAGATGCTTAAAAAAAAAAAAATCTGATTAAGATGAGGGAGACACCGGACTCTTGCTAGAGGGAAAGAATCAAAGGCCTCATGGTCATGGGCTTGGACTTCTAGGTAACGGGTTTGACGCAGCTTACGCCGTTAACAGTGAAGGCGTTTCGTTGATGGAGTAATGAATGACGTGGCGAGCTTTTGGTCTTTAGATATATATTTTTGACACATGTCATAGATATAGCTAAAAATGGGACGAAACCGAAGGGAATTTCAATGGATGGTGAGCCGCGCCCTTTCTTTCTTTCTCTTCTATGAGCCACCGCACTTCTATTTCTCTTCCTTTTACTTCTTTGACCACCGCCTGCTTCTCCGGCCGCCGCAACTTACTTCTCTTCTCTAAGCCACCGCTTCCTTCTATTTTCGCTTCTCTTCTCCGGCCGCCTCTCCCGCTCACTCTCTCTCGTCTCTGCACATGGCGTTTCATCCCTTGCGAAGATTTTCGAGATTCCAGGTAACTAGGAAGGTAAGAAAAGTTTGAAACGATTTTTATAAAAGTTTGATTGAGTCATTGATCTGTTTGGTTAGTGAGAAAACGGAGGAAAATAAAATAAAATAGAAGCAACTGTGTAACTATTAAAAGGTAAAACATAGAAATTTAGTGAAAAGACAATGATTCAACAAATTTGCTTCGTGATAGCGTTTAGGTTTTTGTCAGATTATATTTTGGTGATCTGCACGGGTATTGACTATTGAGGTAAATTGGGGTATTGTGTTTTTAAATCGCTGTTTAAAGCTTATGGACTATATTTTCTTAGTTAGAAATGCTAGAAACTACACTTGAATTTCATAATTATTCTATAATGTTGATGCATTAGTCTCAACTAACTCTTAGATCAGTCCTAATTAAAAAAATAAAAAAAAATCTAAGGTTTGGTTATTTACACCTTAGTATTGTAGGATAAAAAAAATTGGTTTTAGCATTCCTCTTTATGCAAATAGAGTCCATAAGCTTTGAAGGGAGGTCGCCGGAGCTGGTGCCCGGTGGTGATCGGCGATAACGGCTGGGGAACAGCGGCTGTACTGCCGGAGAATGGCAGCGGTGGAAGTTGGCGGCAATGGGTCGTGGACGGCTGGTGAAGGGGCGCCAACGACGCTGGGCCTAGAGGGTCGGTGAAGGTACTAGTGTGTTTTGCCTGAACGGCTAGAGAAGGCACCAGGTGTTGTTGAGCTGTGGATTGCCAAGAACTGGGCCGGTTTGGACCACTGCGTGAGCCTGAGGCCCTGAGCCACTGAATGGGACCAGCTTGGGCCAAAGAATGGGTCGTTGACTGGGGCCGAGTTGGCCAGAAACCGGTGGATTTAATGGTAAACTGGGTCGACTGATCGGATCGAGTAAACCCGACTTCGATGGGCACTCGTGTAATGCGCAACGTGCCCGAGTGAATGAAGGACATATGCAAGAAAGGGTTGCCAGCGCATGAAATTCGTGGAAGCACTGCTAGAACTAGAAGGCAGGGGCGGAGCATGCGACAAAGGTGTCGAACTAGAAGGGCATAGCTCCACTGATCTAGAGAAAGAAAAACACTTTTTGGTGGTTCTTTTGCCTAAAAGAGATCTGGTGGCAGCGAGTGTAGGATTGGCAATGATGAGCGGTGGCGCATGACGGCACGTTCGGCAGCCAATGGTGTCGGCTCTTCCATATATCAATAGATCTATACCTTGCAAACTTGATTCTGATTTTATATTTCGATAATTAGCTTCGAAGAAAGCTGAGAAAGCACTTACTACGGCGGCTGGAGGCACATGGCGGTTCATATGCATGTGGCTGAATTGGTAGGGTCTTCATACAACCTGTGGGGGCGCGTGATGTCTCTGATTGGATTGATTTTTGCGGCATTAAAAATGATAGGTTCCGAGATTTTGATTGGTGTGGTCACCGACTTGAAAGGATGCTTGGAACAACTGTGGGATTTTTGTAGAGAATGCCAAGTCCATAGAAAAATTATTTTGATACCATATAAAAATATATAAAATGTAAGCAAAAGAGTGGAAGTGGACAGAGAAATAGAGAACACAAGAATAAGGCTATATCTTTAAAATATTGAATTGCCTTGAATTGTATTACAATGTATCATATTTAATTATAAAGAAGTTAAGGTGTATTAAACACAACAAGGTAGACCAAATAAGGTAGGCTATATATTGATGACAATTAAACTAAATCAGGCTAAACATGAGAATTATTCTAATAGGATGCAATACAAGTAGAGTTTGCTCACCAGGAAACATTATATATTGTAAATATTTTATAGTTTTATAAGTGTCTACGAGTCAGTAAATCTAAAAGGATATCAGAAAGTGCAGGAAACGCAGTTTGGAGTCACCTAGTCCATTACATTTCATTCAAAGACAACAAACTTCTTCATGCGATGCTTACATTTCTCACAAATTGCAGTTCCTTCAAGCAACCCCTTAGCATAAGGAATGACATTAGAGTGACTGCAAGGCTCAGTTAAAGGAATAGGTTCAGGAGCACCCCTAATGGCATCCAGGAATCCGAGGTTTGCCACATTTTCTCCCCATTGTGAAGAAAGAAAAAGATTCAAACATTGTACGAGTTCTTTTCCTTGAAGCTTCACAATATCTGTGGAAGACCCTTTCCCTATTATTGCCCAACCCTTGTCAGTGAAGTCTAGCAATGCTGACACCTCCTTTAGAATATGATCGGTGTCGACGCTCTTTCCCAGTCGGAGTTTTGACCTTCTCATACTCTCCAGCCGAAGCCAAAAGAATTGAATTTTCGTGAAAGAGATAGAATCAGTATGATTTTCTTTAGGAATGCTGGCCAAAATGTTCCTTACATGTTCATCCAGGTTCCTCTTGCCTACATACACCATCTCAAGCTGCACACCTGCACTTTTTATTTCCGTCAATTTAGAATTTAACTCTTGAATCCATTCTTTGTTCTCACTTCCATAAATGCAAATGTTTCTGCCTTCTTCCACCTGAAATCAGTGCATGAAATCTTATAAGCATGAGTACAAGAAAGTCTAATTAAATTTGGTATTTGCAATGACAAAAAGGGTCTCAACAAGGGATGATCCTGATGCTTTATTGAGTTAGACTCATACCCAGCTAGCCAATAAGGTGTCAATCTCGCCAATCATAAGTTGCACTGTCCAATTCTCCTCTTCCCAGAGCACTTTTTCCCCTGAAGCTGAAAAGGGATATGCCCGGGCTCCCCAGATCATTACCATGTCAATTGCATTTGAGTTGCTAACCATCCCTTTTGAATCCAACACTACCATGAGAGGCTCACCCGTGTAGGTCCATGCTTGTTTTACATAGTTCACCACTGCTGAGCTAAGTAACCATGGTAGCCTTATTGAGTACCATGGTAAAGAGTTTGAGAAAAGGTTGAAACTTCTCACCTCAGCGTCAGTCCATGTATTTGTAGACGGAATGGGAACCCATACAATCTCATAACTTCCCTTATACTTCTTGTTGAGAGGGTGATCATATGTTTGTTGAACCAGCAAAAGTAATTTTTCTATTGGGAGGAGCTCTGGCTTTGAGATTAAGAGCATCACTACCTTGTTGTTCAGCTCAGACACACCAACCTGTCAATTAACACAAAGGAAATGGTAAACTTTAGAAGAAAAAATAGGCTATGTACTCAATAGAGAGCTTAACTTGGGATTCAAGTTGGTTTTCAAGTTGGACTCAAGAGATGTCATCTTGCCCAAGGGCGGCTTACAAGTATCCCAAAAACTTGAGGGTAATTAGTTTGGTACGCTGACGTACCAAATATAATCATTAACACATACTATAACAAGACTACTCTATTTCACTTTTTATCTATTTTCAATGAAAGCTATTCACTTTCTTAATGGAATAATCACTTCATATACCAAACATACCTTAAGTTAAAAGAGAAAGGAAAATTTAATCATTTAATTTAATATTCTAACACAAGTGAAATAGGAGTTGAATGACGGAGACAAAGTTTGAACTCATGACATTTTCTATGATAATATGTTAAATTATCAATTATCTCAAAAACTTAAACTGATAAGATATAATAAATTTAATAATTTATTTTAATATTCTAGCACACTAATTTGTGACATGCAGGGCCTGTTAGGATAAAGGGGATAATTATTCAACATTTTGGTAGCATTTAGATCTAGAAGACATGATTCAACACTCTTTACTTTAACTGGACCCATTATATAAGGTTCTCTCAGAACTTTATTGGGAGCATGGACTGGAGAGAATAAAACCTTTGCTTGTGAGGAACAATCCTTAAGTGGCAGGTCATTCGTTGAAGCAAATAACGTATCGAGCACCTCTTGGTTGTCCCGGGGGACCTCCTGAAAGAGACTCAATAGCTTTTCCCAAATCTTTTTCTCTGCAAGTCATGTAATAGAACAAGCATCAATATGATGCAGAGTCTATACTTCAGAGAACCAGTAAATGGCTTCCAAGTTGTTCTGAAGAATCTTAGTAACCTAATTGTTGATGACACACATCCACCTGCCGTCTGAGGCAACTGCATATCCTGCTTAACCGATAAACCAAACTTGAGAGCTCCCATGCTGCACTTACTGTTGAATCTGAATGCCTGCACAGGGAGCTCCAGCATTACAAAATTATCAATATAATGCACATGAAGCAGCAGAAGAAGAAGAATCAGCATATATGTAATGTAGGCCAATTGAAGAGAAAGAACATGCACTTGCTCAGATTTCATGGGTGTCAAATCAGTGATTTGCGAAGAGCATGTGAAGGCGCTCCTAATGACCCAGTAAGCAGCTACATAAATATAAGACTTGGCAACAGAAATTTCTTGATCAAGCTCTACATGTGAAAGTGGCAAGCTTTCAAACTTGATGATGCACTTTGTCACATCCATCATTGTCTTAACCAACAGGCTCAATGCCTTAAAGCGAGGCTTCAATGCTCTCAAGTCATTAGGCAATCGCTTAAGCATTGCAATCGATGCTGCCAAAGGATGCCAAGGATTGAGTTGCATAAGGAGCCTAAATTTCCCATAGCTTATCACAAATGCTGCAAGTACTAATGCCATTTTCTCATCCCAATTATACTTCCCTAGCATATCAAACAAAACCATCGTCCTCATGTGGAGATTACCTTCACTAGAACACTTGCAGAGCAACTGCCATTACAATATATAACTGTATCAGATTGCATGAGAGACAGACAAAGACACAGACACAGACACAGACAGAGAGATGAATTGCCTGGATTGAAATCTCATATATGGCCTGTCTGAGAGGTTCTAGGGAACTGAGTTCTTCAACGTTGCTCTCATTCATTGCAACCGCACCAAAATGTAGACCAGAAACCTGCAAAAAATGTTTGGAATTGAACAAGTTTACATGTTCTGATGTTCATGGATTTAATGGTCAGTTTGACAGTATCACAACACCATGATGAAAGACCCTGAAATCTTAGAGACTAAAAATAATTATCGTGAGAAAGTGATTTTGATGATTAATCATATGTGCCCCATAACTCTTTGCAAATGGACATGCATAACAATGTTACCGACCAAAGAGGCAACTGGTACTTCTGATGTGGTAGCATAATGCATGATGTGCTCTGTTAAAAGAAGCAATAGCTCAGAATCAAGACGACGACCATCAGGGTCATGGGTAAGGAGGAGTTTTCTTATCAGGATATCCTCATCTAAATATGATGGAGACCGCGAGAAGGGGTCACTCCCGAGCAAGTTCATGGCTGAAGTAATTAATGGTGGTACTGGTACAGTAAGCAAGATGGAGATGTTATATATATATATATATATATGAGCTTGTAAAACATATATAGTTCTGTGTTAATTATGGGTTTGCATAGGGAAAAGCTAACATTTGGAGATGGTTCTTTGCTTTAACAAATGACAAGAGCATCCATGTGTGTGTGTGAGTTCTTTTGAGACGGTGCTCGTAACCAGGGATCAAGGGACAGTAATGTTTTAGCTTTTTTTTCCAAAAAAAAAAAAATTCGTTGAGACCATCAAAATAAAGCTTCCTCACTTAAAGAGGTTTGAGCTGTGGACCGAATCAAATCCAAGGCATTTCCTTTTGCACTTTTTCTTCTTGTACTTTTGAAGAGACTTGAGCATCTACGTATATACCAATTGAAATGGGAAAATAGATCTAGATGATACTAGTATAGTTTTTTCAATGGGTTAGATTTAATTTTAAGGTTTTTATTTTTTATTTTTTATGACAAAGAGAGATAAAGAGTGAAATTAAATCTTGACCGTTGAAAATACTGTAACATGCATATTATAATTTTTTTTTTACAACACTTAAGCCAGATCCTATTTTATTGACATTTTTTTTTTCTTTCGGCATGAAATTTCAATTGTGTTAGAAAGCAATTTCTTAAGACAAAAAGGTGTTCCAGCCTCCTAGCTTTAATTCTGAGGGGGCCAAAAAAACAAAGGTAAAGAGAACGAACAAAAACAAAAAGGGAGAGAGAATGCATCTAACAAATTAAGAATAAATAATAGGAAAAATTCGCTTACCCACTGATATTTGCAATGGCATCTGCAGAAAATTCTAACAGAAGGACAAGTGAAATGGGTTGATAAAATAACTCCCCACATTGTAATTTTTTGAAATTTAGAAAACAAAAGTTAGAAATAGGATAATAGTCAAAAGGAGGTAAGCATAATTTTCTCCGAATAATAAGAGTATAAGACAAGTAATCCCACACTCTTAAGGTACAATGATGACATACATATAGTAATTCGTGGAAAATGCTATAAAAATTAATAAAAGTGTGTTAAGACTTTTATCTTATGCTGTACAAAATAAGTTGAGAGTATCACATCAATAATTAAAAATTCATCATACAAACACACGACACAAACTGAGTCTATAAAAGGTTCCTAGCTTCATGTGTTACCAAGAAAAGTAACCTCCATTAAGCCATTGCAATGGAAAACCTGATTTATCTATTTTGGTTACTATATAGAGAATAAAACGTGTTGCTTTCAGTCATTGATTCTTTAATTTCATTGCGAGCTTGAATTTAACCTTTTAAACTTATAAATATAAACTGAGAGGCACTGTGGCCTGTGGGGATGTGTCAAAGGCTTGGAGGCACCTTTTCTCCACTGTGTTAAACATTTATGATTTAACTTGTGGGGTACATTTTCTGTTCTTTTCTTATTAAAGGTGCGAAGAATAAGGGTGTCTTTACCCTTTTCTCTTAAGACCAATTCTTTGATTATGACACCAATTTCATCACAGAGTAAGAATCATTATTCCAACTTCAATACTTAGTAAATATTCTGCTTTAATATTAAGTGATTGTGCCACACACATCTTATCCTAATTAACTATAATCAAATACCGTTTAGATGATTCAGTAGGAAGGGGCAGGGAAAGCAGTAGGATAATAATATCATGCATAGTCAAAATCTTAATGCACCCGTACGTGTACTTCAAGAATAAAATTGTTCCTATTTAGACTTTATTCTCTCTTTCCGCATTCTCATCTAGTAGGAAAAAAGCCATATTTCTTAGTGATATACTGAATACTCACCCTAGCCCATTCAAGCAACCTCTACATTAACTAGGCTATCAAATCAAACAGTCACTGATAGAAAAAAAAAAAAAAACAAATCAATTGCTCGTAAAATATTCTTCACATGGAAACTATACACCTTCATTAATCTCCAAATAGCTAGCCATTAATCCGATCAACATGATAAGTCACACTTCACAAATATAATTACGAATCATTGACACCAGTATTATCATGTTGGACAAAGAGTCACCCCATTAAAAGGGTAACATCTTAAAACACACTTTCTCCATAAATTCTTTGTTTAGTTTTATCTCTAAAAAAAAAACTCTACAGACTTATTAAGCATCAAAGGTTTCTTGTTGGCCAGCATTATCCTAGTAGTTTTTCTTATTATTTTGCAAGAAACCCACCGTCGGACTGCTAATTTGTTTCAACATTTCTAGTTGAAGCACATGAGAGATACAAAAGTAATCGAATCATGCACACAAATAATCCACTACATAGAGAATAACGCCCCTAATATATATATATATATATATATATATATGATCTGAATTTGGGTAAATTAAATTCAAGAGTAGCACCATCTTTATAAAAAGCCATAGACGGTTGGGTTGTGATGGGATAATTAAGACGAGTAATATGACCATTAATTCAGAGTTGGGCTGGGTCTTTCTTTTAGTTGTAGCTTTCGAATGAAAATTAAGCTGATTGCAACTCTCAACTATACTACTTTATATAGATATATATATTGGAAAAACGTCTTATCATAGAGTTTGCCAAATTTAATAGGGCTACTAATGGGTTGACGGCAACCCACAATTAGTAGCCTCTTTAGTGGGTAGCGTTTTGGTAGCGTTTTCTTTTTTTGATGCAACCCTCTAACCATTTCAGAAAATCTTAATGAACTTGTTCCTATGGAGATATCTACTATCTTTTAGGCTGCATTAATTCTCTCTTTCCTCACTCTCATCTAAGAGGAAAAAAAAAAAATAGCCATCTTTCTACTTGAAGCACAAAGCAATCGACTCCCCTGTAGGACAATAATGACTTCTTATGGCTAGGGATATAAATCAATTAATTTCACTCATGCAATCCGCTATATAAAAAATAACTTCATAAAAAATATATATATATAAAAAATAAAAAAAAACTGCATCATAGGTCAAACAATTTAATTTTAGCTGAATATATGTCAAGCATTTAAAGTTTATATTCAGGAATGTTAAAGAGGATCTCTCTCCAAAAGGAGGACAATGCACTGCACCGACTTAAACACCTACTAATGGATTTTCAGTATCCATTTTCTCTATCTTCATTCATATACCATTAATTTCTTCCAACCTCTCTATAACTCTATTACTGTTTCTTGGCTTAATTACCGGAAAATGAAAAATATCTCTCTCATATATATATATATACATTGATCAACTAATTTGTCAATTTCCCAAACCACAAGAGACATAGCAATGGCGACAAAGCTTGTTTTCTCTTCAATTCAATGGTTGTATTCTCACTTCTTTTGGGAAGTAACAATATCCCTGCTTGGACTCCTCCTCCTTCGTTGTATGCTTGAGAGGCTCACCACTAAGGGTCCAGTGTTATGGCCAGTTGTGGGGATCATACCATCGATATTCCTTCATATCAACAACATTTATGATTGGACCACCGAGTCCTTGATCAAAGCAGGGGGAACCTTCCACTTCAGGGGAGTGTGGATGGGGGGAGCCTATGGAATCGTAACCGCCGATCCTTCCAACATTGAATATATGCTTAAAACAAACTTCAAGAATTTCCCCAAAGGTAAGTACTACACAGAGAGATTTCATGACTTGCTTGGGAATGGTATTTTTAATGCTGACAATGAGTTGTGGAAGGAGCAAAGGCGAATTGCGATTTCTGAGATGCATTCAACCCGTTTTGTTGAGCACTCATTTCAAGCCATGCAAAACTTGGTCCACCACAAGCTGCTGAACCTATTCAACAAGGTTGTGGAGGAGTCAAATGATCATAGCTTCGATCTCCAAGATGTGCTTCTTCGGTTTACTTTTGACAACATCTGCATTGCCGCTTTTGGCGTTGATCCTGGCTGCTTGGCCCTTGATTTACCTCAAGTTCCGTTTGCAAAGGCTTTCGAAGAAGCCACAGAATTGACCCTTTTCAGATTCTTGCTGCCACCTTTTGTGTGGAAGCCCATGAGGCACTTTGGAGTAGGATACGAAAAGCGGCTCAAGGAGGCAATAAAAAGCGTGCATGATTTCGCTGAGAACACCGTGACACTTCGAAAGAACGATTTAATCAAGTTTGGCAGCTTAAATGATCATTGTGATCTCTTGTCCAGACTTATTGAAGACTCTGAAAAAGGTAAGAAAAATCATTTTTCCGACGAATTTCTCAGAGATTTCTGCATTAGCTTCATATTAGCAGGGCGAGACACGAGCTCGGTGGCATTGGCATGGTTCTTCTGGCTAGTACACAAGAACCCAGAAGCGGAAAGCAGAATTCTCAGCGAGATTAATGGAATTTTGGGTTGCCGCAAGTGCAAGAATATTGTAGTTTTTACAGTGGAAGAACTAAAGAACATGGTGTATCTAGAAGCAGCATTATCGGAGTCTCTAAGGCTTTACCCTTCGGTGCCAACGGACCTGAAAGAAGTCGTGGAAGACGATGTTTTTCCGGATGGTAACATGGTTAAAAGGGGGGCTCGGGTTCACTACTGCATTTACTCAATGGCTAGAATGGAGTCCATTTGGGGAAAAGATTGCTTGGAGTTTAAGCCAGAGAGGTGGATTAAAGACGGGAAGTTTGTGAGCGAGAATCCTTTCAAGTATTCTGTGTTTAATGCCGGTCCAAGATTGTGTCTCGGGAAGAAATTTGCTTACATGCAGATGAAAATGGTGGCTGCTTCAATTCTGTTGAGGTATGAAGTTCAGGTTGTTGAAGGTCATCAAGTTGATCCCAAATTCACAACCACTCTTTACATGAAGCATGGGTTGCTTGTCACTCTCAAGCACAGGTTAGTCGCCTCGGATTTGGCTTAGGCGCCTTTTCAACCGTCGAGATGCAAATCTGAACCGTTGAAAAACTACAGCGTATGGATGCGATGCAGGGGATGAAGAATTAGTTGGTCAGGAGCATAGGAAGCCAACCTTTTTTGAAGAGGAAGTTTCAGGGGATGAAGAATATTGTGCATGGAATAATGTAGTTGAAGATGAAGTTTCAGCTCACGAGTCCTTTTCGACAACATATGCAATTCGTGGACCCAGGTCCCTCATTTACGTTGGTGTTTTGATGCACGACTCTACTATATATTATGTTAACCTTAAGTGTTTTCTTTTATTTATGTTTCTCTTTGAATAAGTAGGTATCATATATGTAACTCCCCTGTACCCAACGATCAGATTATTGAATTGAAGAAGTTTATTTCTAGTTATATTGTTGCCTTGTTGGAGTGTGATACTCTCTGTTTCTCTTTGGTTTTACTCTCTGTTTCTCTTTTGTTTTGACATAAATTTAAAATTAGTTTTAAATATTTTTGTGAGTATTTTATATTTTGAGGTTTGTGTTAATATATATATATATATATATATATATATATATATATAAACTAGAAAGCATATTGGGATCATGAATATGTACTTAGAATGAAGTTTTGTGTTATTATCACAAACTTAATTGGCGTCACAAAACCTTGATGTTTTCTTTAGGAAATATGTTTCTATATAATGTATTGATGACACCCATTGCATGCAGTACATGATTCAGATGTGATTAACTGATTCACACATGAATTCGTGTGAAATTATGTTACTTTTGATTAACAAATACTCATTAATTAATATGCACACTGCAAGAAGGAATATGCTTAATGTACAACAACTTTTTAAAAATGGGGGTTAACATAGTTGTAGCCATTCTTGTTTGTTTTTCGGATTCAGATTATATTTAGGTAGGAGTAATAAGATTATATAAGTTAATTTGAACCCGAATCATTTAAACAACTTATTTAAATAAGTGGGTGATACGATCTAATTTACATAACTAGTTTAATTAACAAAATTTTCAATTATTGAGCATAAAAATGCCATTTTATATAAATTGAACATGAAAAATGAATTTTACTAACGAAATTATATCTTTACAAGTAAAATTAAGATTGAGGGTACTTTTTTTTTGAATTAGAGTTTAGGGTTTTAATTTTTTAATCATATAAAAAAAAGTTTTAATTTTATACTAAGGCTCCGTTTACTTCGACGTAAAATGGTTTCCAGAAAATGATTTCCGTATTTTACTTTGTTTACTTCGACGTAAAATAGTGGTCAACGGAAAATATTTTCCTTTTGACCGAAAATTCTTCTTTAATTTTCGGAAAATGGTTTACGGTTTTGAAAATCGTAAACTATTATCCGACTATAAGCATATCATTCTTAAATCGAAGGACCTTGCCAAGACCCGCCAAAACCTCGCCGGGACCCGACCGGGACCAGCCTAGGACCTGACTGGGACCTGCCCGAGACCTGCCCGAGACTTGACCGGGACATGCCTGGGACCTGCCCGGGACTTGACCAGGACCCTCCCAGGACTTGTTCGAGACCCGCCCGGGATGTAACCGGAACTTGCCCAGGACTTGACTAGGACCCTCCATGGACTTGACCGAGACCCGCCCAGGACTTGCCTGGGACCCACCCGAGACTTGACCGGACCTACTCAAGACTCGCCCGAGACTTGCCCGGTCGAGTCCTGGGTGGGTCCCGGTCAAGTCCCGGCGAGATCCCGAGCAAGTCCTGGGCAGGTCCCGGTCAAGTCCGACGGGGTCTAGGGTAAGTCCCGAGCAAGTCCCGGGCGGGTCCCGGTTAAGTCCCAACGGGGTCCCAGTCAAGTCCCGGGCAAGTCCCGGTCAAGTCTTGGGCGGGTCCTGGCAGAGTCCCAGGCAAGTCTCGGGTGGGTCCCGGTCAAGTCTCAGGTAGGTCCCGGACAAGTCTCGGTTAAGTTCCGGCGGAGTCCCGGGCAGGTCCCTGCGGGGTCTCAAACAAGTCTTGTGCAGGTCCCGGCGGAGACCTTATTGAAAAAAATATATAAAAAAATAAAAAATTATTTTTTGTGTGCAAGGTAAACGCCGTAAAATGTTTTCGACGAAAAATATTTTCAGGAAAAATGGCTTTTTTGAAAATATTTTACGAAGGAAACCATTTTAGGTTGAAGTAAACGGGGCCTAATTATGAGAATAGCCCTTAAGTTAAATGGGTTGACCCAAAATGGGCCCTAAATTATTTATGCATAGGCCGACCGAAGAGTATGGCTTAGCGTAAATGTTATCTTTCACAAAGTGCGTATGCCGTATGGTACTCCAAACGACAGTTCATGTAATAAGAAAACTGTCGTTTCTAAACCACCTTATAACTCTTTTCTTCCCCTCCAAGATTACTCTGTTAAATAACCTTTGAGGCCGTGGACTGTATCATTCTCAAACTTTCACCGGCTTTACGCATCGATCTCTCGGGTACTCTCCAGTCTCCAATTCCTTGTGATTTCCACAACATTTTTAATACAGCATTCAAATTCTGTAAAGTTCTCCGACTGTTTGATCGCTGAGAAAAAGGAAAGCACATCAAAGAAAAAAAAATTGCGTTCTTCATCACACTTTCTTTTGCTTATCCGGTTTCTGAGCAACCAAACGCACCGCTACGTGTACCTGATTTCTAATTCCTAGTTGAGCGTCGAAAAGCGTGAAATTAGGGCTCTATCTGTTTGATTTTCGTTTCTTTTTCTTTTTTTAAACGAATTTTTTGCGTATTTCCTTTTCAGTTAATTATTCTGTTAGTGCTTAAGCCCTAGCTCCGGTATTGTACTGTGTTAATTTCTTTCAGCGGTTTATCTTTCTTGGATGAGTAGGTTCGTTTGTGGAATTGAAAATGTCTCAGGCAGCTGTGGAGGTTCCACCTAAGGGTGGATTCAGCTTCGATTTGTGTAGACGCAATGATATGCTTTCTAAGAAAGGCGTTCCGCTACCGTCTTTTCGCAAGACCGGAACAACTATAGTCGGTCTAATTTTTCAGGTAATATATTTATAGTTGGCAAGCTTAGTCTTTGGCTTTTCAGAATCAATCTGTTTATTGCCTTATCAATTACTTGATATTCGCTAATGTTAGGAAGGAACATAAGAATTATCAAAATTTATGCGATACATTGGTTGTGGACCTTGTGGTTTTAACTATTAAGCTAAATTTGATGTGGACCTTATATGCTCATATCTGTTACAGACTAGACTAGAAAGCGAAATTGATTAAATAACACCTATGCGCAAATATGGACACTGTGTAGATTTTCAAATGCTGCATTATATGCTCCCGTTTCGTGTTTCCTAGTGAGTTCATTCGTATGCTTGGATCTTTTATTCTTTTGAAACTACATTTATGAATTCGTTTGCAAGTCTCCAATGCACTAATGAAGTTGAGCACTGATTCCCAATTCGGTTATCATGGTTGGTATTGAACGATCTAATCTTTTGCTTTTTGAAGAAGGGGGGTTGGGGAGTGTGGCTGTGCCTGTTTTTATCTGGTATTCTGTTGCAGTGAAATTATTATTAGGACTTTTCTACTGGTCCTTAATTATTTTGGAATTACTCTAATTTCCCGTGGAGTTCATGTTTCTTTCAGCTTTTTAATATAATTTTCTCAACTTTTCCCCAGGATGGTGTTATTCTAGGGGCAGACACAAGAGCCACCGAAGGGCCAATAGTTTGTGATAAGAACTGTGAGAAAATTCATTACATGGCACCTAATATTTATTGCTGTGGAGCAGGAACTGCTGCTGATACAGAGGCTGTAACAGGTAATTTTGAGTTGTGTTCCATAAGAAAACTCGTCATGTAGTTGTTTATGATGCTTCTACCACTAACTCACATCCAACTACGTCTTTTCAATTGTTAATAGTTATTTAATATTGTTTTTGCATGATGGTGCTTTTTATAGAGATGGTCAATTCACAACTGCAGCTGCATCGCTATCACACTGGTGGTCGAGAATCAAGGGTTGTCACAGCTCTTACACTTTTGAAATCTCACCTTTTCAAGTAAGCTCATTTTCTGTCAATGCTGTCCCTTGCAATATAACTCTACTTGTTAGTGTTAGTGAATGATGATGACTTAAATGAGGCCTAACTGCTTGGTTACTTGTTCAGCTACCAAGGTCACGTTCAAGCTGCTTTGGTGCTTGGTGGAGTTGATGTTACTGGTCCACATTTGCACACTGTGAGTTGGGTTGCATTTACGAACACCTGAACTTATATTATTTTCTTGTTGTGCATGATACTGACTTTCACTTCTTGAATTGATTTCATTGCACAGATCTACCCTCATGGATCAACAGACAGTTTGCCATTTGCCACAATGGGTTCTGGTTCCCTTGCTGCAATGGCTGTTTTTGAATCGAAGTACCATGAAGGGCTGACAGTAAGCTACTCTCTACTCTCTACTATATGATTGGAGGTGCTTTTAACTTGAACTTTACTCTATCTAACTCTCTCCAGAGTTAAGTGGAATAATTCCTTTTCTTTTTTTGTTATCGCTTGATCAAACTATATGACTTAGTCTACTTTGGGAAATATTCTTCTAATTCGGTTGTAGTTTTGCTTTAAGAAATGAAGTTCATAGTTCTGAGAACCAGGTGTTGGTCATTTGTTACTGGGAGATTATATATTTGTATGTTCCATAATGATTTTCGAAGAAACTTTTCTGCAGAGGGAAGAAGGAATAAATTTGGTGTGTGAGGCAATTTGCTCTGGTATTTTCAATGACTTGGGAAGTGGAAGCAATGTAGATATTTGTGTAATAACTAAGGTTTGTGGTTCTTCAATTCATACCATTAAATGACAAATTTCTTTTTGTATGAATTTTTTTTTTCATCTCTTAAGTTTTGGCCGGCTCCTGTAACTCATTTTGATTATGCTTGCTGGTCTAGGGGCACAAGGAGTACTTGAGAAACCACCACATGCCAAATCCTCGAACCTATTTCCATTCCCAAGGATTTTCATTTCCCAAGAAGATAGGTTAATAGTTCTATCCTAACCGTTGCTGCCTATCATTTGCCTTGTAGAAGTTAATTGACTTTTAGTTTATGCTCTTATATATTGTTGAATGATATATGCTAACTTTGAATAATTTAAAATTTTATTTGGTTAGGGAAAATTCCAACTTTTAGCTGTTTACGCTTTGTTTAGCTATGTTAAAGGAGAGAAGTGGAAATGTCAAATTTTCCTTTGCATGAGTGGAGGAAAGATTCTAAAGTTTCTTCTGGGTCCACTATAATTTCCTTAGAAGATAGATTGAATTTGAAGGAAAGGATTTAAAAACAAGTTGAATGTAACAACTAGCAAAAGATTCAACCACTTTAAAGAGGGCAGGGTTAATTTTGTTTCTAACTTATCTTGCGTGAAACTTCACGGAGGATAATTAAATGAAGTGTCTCTTCCTCTTCACTTGTATTTGTTTTCTCTTTATTTCCCTATTTAGTAATGAAGCAAATGCATTTCAGTCCAATTAACTGAGCCTTTTCTATAAACCACCCGAAGATTATGACACTTTGGTGTCTTTAATTACATAATTATTTGATTTCAGATAATTTTAAAATGAGGGACAAGATGAGAGAATGGTTTGCAACCATCGCAAGTCTACCTAATTGTTTCAAAGATTACCAATTTGTTCCCTGATTCTTATTATGCAGTTTTCACTTCGTTTATATTTATTTTTCTTTAGTGGAGATGCTTTAGGCAAGGCCATAAATACTCTGTATTTTGCATGCAAATTGATGCATCCTGGGGATATTAACAGTATGGTACCATTGATTTTTCATGGTTGCAGAGGTTCTATTCACAAAGGTTACGCCATTGAAAGAAATGGTGGGAGTGATTGAAGGAGGAGATGCAATGGAAGAATGAGATCTCCGGTTCAACTTCATGTTACAACTTGAATGGATTTCTTTTACACTCATTGCTTTAAATCTCGTCATGTAATTTAAGCCAGGTGATTTGGATGAACTTTCTGTGGGCCTAATAGTCAATTTCAAACTATTGTTCTATTATCTTTGGCTTACTTAAGCTGGAAATCAATCAACCTGAGAGTCCTGATCTTGTGGACATGCTTTAAATTATTAAAAATTATAGTTAAGATTGTAAGGTGAGTATTTGGAGATGAAATAGTCAATTCTTTTTCCCTGTTTTCTCAGCTTTAGATCACTCCATTATTATCATGGAATTAATTGAATATACTTTCGCAGCATATAAGCCCAATAATCAACTTGAAGAAACTTCCAAATAACAACATTTTTTATTTATTCAATCACATAGTTTGGTTCCTAGAATATGGCGCCCTTGGAGCTTTCTATTTGATTGTATTGAAAGGCCCAATGAATTGGGATTTTGCTAGGTCATTTTGGGGCAAACAGACGATGAAGTGGATGAGTTTCAAGAAAATGATTTGGAGTTCTTGCAGGGTAGAACCGTGCAGAATATAAAATCCTTGCCAGGCAAAAACCAAGATGGAGTTTATCTCAAGGATTCTGCATAACTTGGACTTCTTGTACTGTCAACAAGCTTGAACCACTGGCTCCCTGGGTCACACGTGTTATCTCTGTTCAAACATTTGCAAGTATTTGTGACAATGGTATTGTTGGGGTCGACATCCAGGCAGACAGAATCTTTGCCAACCGTGGATGAGAGATGCATCTTAGAATCTGAGATAATTTCCCACTTTGAATTAGGGTCTGTGCAAATTATGCTAAGTCTTGCTGGTTTTCCCAATCCTTCTGCTTGTAAGCAGAAATAAGTTCCCCTCAGTGATAAAGTTTTCTGGGGAGTGTATCTCCAGGAATCAGAAGCGGCGCAGGGACCCAATGTTAGTGGGTCAAGCATAGATTTTCTCAGGACACACAGACCCGTTGATGGATGGAAAATTACTTTGTGTAGATTAGTTTCTGATAGGCCTGGCCCTGCAAGTGCAAGTCCACAGCCCCTCAGGAATAAGGATTTGAATTTGAAGAAGAAAAAAAGAAGATGGAAAAATAGAGAATACCTTGAAAAGGAGTCTGGAGAGCAGAGATCCTCTGCAGGAAGGTTAAATTTCTGGTCCCACACCAATTCCAATCAAGCACCCCGTAGTACTCATTTAACCCAACAATGCCCTCTCTCAAATAATAACTCCCAACAAGTGTCCAAAGGGCAAAATCGAGATCAAGCTCGGCCGCCCAACCCAGGAAGCAATCCATAAACCTGTTGTCATTCACATTGTTGCCTCTCAGGTCCATCCCAAACTCACTCACGAACAATGGCCAACCCTGGTCCAACAGATATCCTGAGAGCCTCATCATGTTGTTTACCACTCTCCCACACACTTGATTCGGGTTGCCGGATTCCCATGACTTTCCATCCGAAAACCCGTACCAGTGCATCTCGTATACTAGTTTTCCAGTGAAAGTGAGATTCACCGGTTGATTACGGATGAACGACAGGTCTTTGTCGAAGCCAAGGCCGGAGAGAATGACAAGAACATCTGGGTTTGCTGAATGCACTGCCTCTGCTCCTCCCTGCATGTACCTAGTTCATTTCATTTCACCAAACTCAAATTACAATCAACCATATACATACAATATTGTGTATCTAGATTTGGATCATTGTGTCAAAGCCCAACCGTATATGATGATCATATGTACCTGTACCAATCCTTAACGTTTTGTCTAGGGCCTCGGAGCTCATTCCTCAAGCTCATGCCAATCACATTGGGCACGCCGTTAAAGATGGTGGCCATCCGAGTGAGTCCCTGAATCCAGAGGTCCGGGTTGAAATACTGGTCGCCAAAGAACCCATTCCCATCGGAGCTGCTGCAACACCAACCGGGCTTGCTTATGTGATTGTCCAATATGACCATCACATTGTTAGCCCCCAAGCTAGAGACCACCGCCTGAGATATTCAAATTTTGTCAATATAAAATTTTAATTAAAAATACAGCGTTATCATTTATCAATATCAAACTATCTGGGAGATTGTGAACTCTGAGCTAGGCTCCTTTTAATTCGAATCTGATATTTATCTTCAAAAAAAAAAAAAAAAATTATCAATATCAAACTAGAAGTAGCAAACATTAAAAACAGGAAAAAAGACGAAACGTGGCTGTATTTTATTGGTCTCTTTACTACAAAGTCGTCGACACGCGAGCTGAGTTAATTCTAGATCAAACCAAACCCGTGAAGAACCCAACAAATTCCCATGTTTATCCGTGAGATCTCTAAAAAAACATCACAACCAAAAGATAAGGATGTGCACTTCATGAATTATTTTATTCTCTTCTTCGTAAGTTTTATGGGGTAATTAATTAAATAAAAAATTTGGGAAAAGAATTAAGAACAGGTATTTCACTGTTACCTGGTATGCTTGTATGAGCGAAAGATCAATGATGGAGGGGTTGTTAGCCTGGAGACCGGAAATGGATTCCGACAGCCCGAGACTCAGGAACGACTGTCTTACGGTGAGAGAAGCCAGCGAGTCGTTGGTGACCAAGTAAAGAGGCCAAGTGAGCCTAACGCAATTGAATCCCATGGACGTAATCCTCTTGGAGATCACGTCCACGGGCTGCTTGCTGAGACCCTCAGCCACCAGGACTTCCAGATGTGTCACCCAATTAACGCACGCCAGCTTCACCCGCTGCCCGGCTTCGTCCACAAGCCACCGTGAACTGGTGTGTAGCGGCAAAGCGGTGACAGCCGGGGAGATTATCAGAAGAGATAGAACAGAGAGGAAGGAGAAGAAGCATGAGCTCCCCATATTGAGTTAATTGCTTCGACGGTGGAGGTGTTGGGGAAGGAAGGAGAACTGAAAACTCCTACTTATATGATGAGCTCATGAGCATATGAATATATATCCAACCACTTCTGGTTTAAATAGAAAAAAAAGAAAAAGACAAAGAAAAAAGAAAAGGTTATTAATTTCTAAATCCTCTCTTTCTATTGGCCCGCCCCCACCATCTTTCTCCCGACATCAATTAGCTACTATATTCACCTTGTGCACAATGGTGTACTTTTCATGCGAGTATTTCTTTGAATTAAGGTTTTTACTTAGAGGAGTTTAATTCAATTATATATTTCCCATATAAAGAAGTCGGACATCCCGTGGGATCATTGGTGGGGGTAACATATTACATATACTCTTAAAAGGTAGATCATTTAAAGATGTAAAAGCCAATATTAAAGCTTTTAGTAACATTGTATACTACACTATTTTTATCTTATTTTTATTTCAATATGTTGATATGGCACTGTCATTTAGTTTTTTTATTTTATTTTATTATAATAAAGACAAAGTGGCAATGTCATATAAACAAAATCGAATAAAAATGAGATAAAAGTGTGAATTTTAGTATTTCTCTTACGCTAATTAATTTTAAAGAAAACTACACTTACCTCCTTGATATTCTAAAATTGTAATGTTTTATCAAATTGCCTAACCCTTTCACTTATTTCTCTCGTTATGATTTTTTGTTAAATTCAATGAAAAGTGAGTCATGTTATATACACGTAACTCAAACGACAATAATACCCATGCATCAACATAAAAATAAATAAATAAAAGGAGACTCACATAGTCACAACTAAATCCAAAGTCATAATTGTATTTTTATAGATATAATGAGGACATAATGGACATGTTACATCATGTGTGGGTCGCGTGATACGTTGCCGTCTAAGTGAAAAGAAAAATCATAATGGCTGAAGTAGTTTGGAAAGTCAATTGCAATTTTCTAAAGTTAAGAGGACATTACAATTTGGGTATAAATTTGAGAGAGCTAGATATGGGTAATTTTTCTTAATTTTAATCAATGAATACTAGTAAACCTCGACACACGGAAAATTTATAATTTTAAGTGTTAAATAGCAGAATTGTGAAGCAGGAAAATTCATTATTCTATGCCTAGGGCACACCAAACACAAGGCACAGTATATTCCTTTTGCAAAGAAAACACAAAGAAGTGAAAGAACCATTTAGTCATTTACCCACAAATTGGTAACCAGCCATGATGTTGCTAATTGAGGCTGTGTGGATGGTCTTGCTATTTTACCATGTAGTCATTATTTTTATTTTTTTTTGTAAGAACCATGTAGTTATTACTTGGGTCTTTTTCTCGTCCAAGTATCTGCTTATGTCATGAGCGTGAGAATGACCCATTAGCCTTGTAAACACGCCAAGTTATGTGGTCAAACAAGTAACCAATAGAGTGAAGAAAGTGAACTAGTTTTCCATTACACCCTCTTTCTTTAGGCGTAAGAGATAATTGTCCCTTACAACTTTCGGCTTTGTCAGACTTGCAAGGCAATGCACATGCTATTGCTTTTGCCGATTGGTTATGCTTGTCTATATTTTTATTTTTTTGGGTGGGCCGTTAAAGTTTTGATAGGATTCACAAATTTAATATGAACTCAATATAAAATTAATAAATTAAGGTTAAGAAATTAGGTCCATTCAATTAAATAAGTTAGATAATAGTTGACCTATATAATCTTATATCAAAGCCACAATAAGAACACGAACCTAACATACAACATTTATGGTTGAAATTTGTTTACACGACCTGCAAATCCGATATGCGGACATGAATTTTCACCCCTAATTTTGGATGGAGTTTTTCTTAAATCCAGTTTATAAATTTGTCACGTATACTTTAATATGCGAGAAATATTTTTTTTAATGGCACGAAAAAAAAAAATATTTTTTTTTAATAAAATTTACTCGTATATATATATATATATAAACCCATGTGATTCTCCCATGCTCCAAGTCTTTCTATTTTTCTTTCATTTTATTTGTCTTTTTATAGGTTCAGCATATTTCACTCTTGTCCACCTTGGCCATTCCCTTGAACAACTTCCCTCTTTCTCTTTAATTTTCCCTCTTCATTTTAACTGCTTTGCTTTTACTGGGCCTTTAAAATGTGGCCTTCTAAACCTTGGCACAACAGAATATAAGCCCACGTCAAGAAATTGAAGGCACGCAAGTGATGGGCATGATGGCTAACAACGTGACCAAAGAGAAGGCCTATACCCGGGGGCCTCAGCTGCAGAAGGCCCATGAGGACCAAGCCCCCAGGCTCACCATGCTCAAGTGATACATAATCAATCCTCAGTGCCCAAACCAAAAGACATCATCTCTGAGATCTCTATGCTGCACTGTTCACAATTGCTTCCTTTGTTGGCAACTCGATATTCTCATGTCAAGCACAAATATAAAATATTTTTTTAAAAAAAATTATCAATTTTTTTTTTAAAGCTTAAAATATTAAAAAAAAAAAGTAAATTTAATTATTTAATTAATATTATAATGCATACCCAACGTATAAAATATTTAACCAAAAATAAAAAGTAAGTTTAAACTAATGATTTAATTAATATTTTAACAATTGCTATAAAAAAACAAACCACATCAGCAAAAGTTGTTCTCGAAGGATATTTAGGAGGTTGGAATATCTCTTGTGCTTTTAACAAGCTTGAACCACTGACTCTCTGGGTCACATGCTGTGTCTTTGCTCAAGCATTTGCAGCTATTTGTCACAATGGCACGGCTGGAGTCTACATCAAGGCAAAGACTAGTAGCATTGCCAACTTCCGACGAGAGATGCATCTTGGAATCTGAGATGGTTTCCCATTGTGAACCAGAGCTGGTGCAATCAACACCAAGCTTTGCTAGCTTCCCCAATCCGTCTGCTTGCAAGCACAGATTTGTTCCCTTCAGTGATAAACTCTTATGGGGTGTGTAACTCCAGGCTTCAGAGCTTTTGCAGGGACCCAACCTCAATGATTCAAGCATTGATTCCTTTAGGACACACAGACCCGTTAATGGGTGAAAAATTACTTGGTGTTCATTACTTTCTGATAGGCCTGGCCCTGCAAGTCACAAAACCCAAATTGATTATCTAATTTACTATATTCTCCATATGGTATAATAAGGTGAAAAATGAAAGAAAAAAAAATTGCTTGAGATATTAATTCTTTTAATATAATTATAAGAATTTATTTGGGATTGCGTTCGAGAAATAGAGCTTTTAAGTCAAAAAAGTTTTTGTGCAAAAGCTCCATTTTTAAGTTTTTGCCAAAAGTGCGTTTTGGCCATTTTTTTGACTTTTTAGACCCTTAAAAGCGCTTTTAATTTTTTTACCAAATGAGTACTTTTTTCTTTAAACAGGCTTTTTAAGTGTAAAAGCATTTTTAAGTCCCACAAACACAATCACAAATTAATGTGATAATCTATAATTAATAAAATAATTAAGAATATTTAGTTGACAAGTCAACCACTAATTAATTAAATTATCAAGTTAAATTTTTAACAGTTTAAAAAAACTTATAGTAAAAAATGTAATACACCTGGGAGCATTAAAATGGTTTGGTTCAAAATCAAATAACGACTTGGTTTCAAAAAGTATTGCAAACGAAACCAGTGGACAATTTATAAACGTAGTTGTTATTTCTGTTCATTTTCATCTTTTGCCGATAGGTTTGACGTGGTGAGCCATTAAGTTTTTTTTTTTTTGGATGAAAAATGGATTTATAATTTGTGCACCATTTGTGATACCTTTTAAATTGAGGTGCCTATTTGATTTCTAAGTCAAAATACAGGCATTAAAAAAAAATATATTAAAAAAACAAAAAGGTCTCCGGCCGTGAGTGCTTGAGTTTCTTCTAGAAAGCACGGAAAATGTATAGAAGACCATATCTTACCTCGAAAAGGAGATTGGAGAGCAGATATCCTCTGCAGGAAGTTTGAATTTCTGGGTTCAGTCCAATTCCAATTAAGCAGCCCATAGTATTCGTTGAATCCAATGACTCCTTGCCTAATATAATAACTCCCACCAAGAGTCCACAAGGCCCAATCAAAGTCAAGATCAGCTGCCATAGCCAAGAAGCAATTCATGTAGCGGTTGAGAAGTGTATTGTTGCCTCTTAAGTCCATACCAAACTCGCTGAAAAACAATGGCAACTCCTGCTCCAACAAAAACCCTGCCGATCTCATGATTATGTCCATCACTATCCCACACGCTTCGTTCGCGTTCCTATTTTTCCACGTGCTGTCATCTGTAAATCCGTACCGGTGCGCCTCAAATACTAGCTTTCCGGTGAACGTGAGGTTCAGTGGCTGATTTCGGAGGAATGACAGGTTTGTGTCGTAGCTCAGGCCTGAGAGAATCACAAGAACATCTGGGTTCGCTGTGTGCACTGCTTCTGCTCCTTTCTGCATGTACCTTCACAAAATTGATCAAATTAACCCCATAAAAAATAAAATAAAGGATTATGCTTGTATCTACCTGTACCAATCATTCACGTTCTGTCTAGGGCCTCGGAGCTCGTTCCTTAAGCTCATGCCAACGAAATTGGCAACACCTTTAAACATGGTGGCCATTTGGGTTAGCCCCTCAATCCAAACGTCCGGGTTGAAATACTTGTCACCAAAGAAACCATTGCCGTCAGTTTCACTGCAACACCAGCCGGGCTCGCTGATGTGATTGTCTAATATGACCATCAAATTGTTGGCACCAAGGTTAGACACCACTGCCTGAGAATATATATTATATTCCTTGGTTACAAAATCTGGAAAAATGCACCCACCCAAATATGTGATGATTTAAGAGTTTGGAAGAAATTAGTGCATGTTACCTGGAAAGCCTTAATGAGGGAAAGATCAATGATGGAAGGGTTGTTAGCCTGGATGCTAGCAATGTATTGAGAGAGGCCTAATCTCTCAAACGACTGTCTTACAGTGAGAGAAGCAAGTGAGAGATTAGTGGCCAACGAAAGTGGCCAAGTGAGCCTAACGCAATTGAATCCCATGGAAACGATCCTCTTGGAGATTGCATCCATGGGCTGCTTGCTAAGACCCTCAGCCACCACGGGCGACAAATGTGACACCCAATTCACGCACGCCAGCTTCACACGCAGCCCACCAGCTTCGTTGACAATCCACCTTGAATTTGTACTCAGTGAGACAGCCATAGCAGGCTTGGTTTGGGAGAAGATGATGATCATTAGAAAAGATACAAGAGGGAGGAAGGAGAAGCAAAAGAGCCTCCCCATATTTTGGTTCGAGTTGAGCAAGAGAAACTCTCAAAGTGCTGTACTTAATTAGATAGGAATTGGGTTTGCAAATATCAACGCAGTTGTGAATTAGGTCAGCTATATGAATTTATTTTTACTCATTGCATCCATCATCTTAACATGAACTATAAATACTCCTCTACTCTTTATCTTCCCTTTGTTGTTCATGCTCTAAATAAAAACAAAAAAAAAAAAAAAAACCGGAAAGGGAACTAAAATATTTCAGAAAACATTATTATTAATTTATTATCCCTTTTGGTCAATCTCGTTGAAAAACACTAGCTTTCTTGTTATACATTTCCAAAAAACAGAATTTTGTACAGACCCACCTCAATATTCCGTTCTTAATTGATTGCATAACCATGAAGTTGTCTCCCCTTAATCAAATTTCCACTGGCACAACACCCGTACCACACATAGTCACTACATTTAATCGAAGACGTAGTCATTAAATCAGAACCGTTAAAATTTTTACAGGAAATGTTTAGTTTTTTCAACGGCATATAGGCCGGATCAATTGTGTACGTAAGTAAACTAGTTAAGCGAAAACAGATGATTAATTGTTTACATAAATAAACTAGTTAAGAGACAACGGATCGAGGAGATCGAAGACAGAAAATAAAAAATTAGGAGACACACTAACAATAAGGTTTTGGTAGTTCAAACAGACTAAAAATTAGGTTATATTTGTCAAACATTTTCTTTTCTGGCTTTTATTTTCTATTTTTCTCAAAACAAAAAATATTATAAAATATACTTTTAAAAAATTCTCTTCAATTAAAGCAACATTATTATGGCAGGCCAAACGGAGTCTATATTTTATTTTATAATTATTTTCCAATATATTATAACTAACTCTTTTATTAGTTTATGTTTAAAAAATATTATGAAGTGTTGATGTATTCTTGTTAGATAAAAAGTGGTATAAAGCATTTTTCTACCGATATTTCTTTGATGCTTGTCATGACTCATGTATACGTCCAAAGCCCGTCTTCAACTTTACTAAACAAATAAGACGTAAACCCATTGAGTGTAAAATGCCGACACAAATCAAACGAGAGTAAAGTTTGACAGAAGTCAACATTTCTCTTGCTTCAATAAATGATGTCGGCAACACGGGGCTTTGGACATACGTACCAGTGTGACATGGACTTGATTTACGGTCAAGTCAATGGGCCCAATTTATTATTGTATTTACTTCTCCAAGCGGACAGCAAATCGGCAATTAACCGACCAAATGTCCTTCTGGCTGAACCGACTTTCTTTGACATGTTGTATAATAGGAGAAAGGGAATTCGAACTAGTGACCTCCACTTCATTAAATGTGATTCTAACCAATTAAGCTACCTCTTAGAGACGCTGAACCGACTTTCTGTAAAAGTCAAAATGACACAGTTTCAGCTTTTTTTTTTTTCTTAATAAATAAAAGAAACCGTTGTTTGCCGCCACTCTTCAAGCCGAGTTATGGGTTCAAGCTCTAAATTGTCCTGACCTTATAGATAATAGAGGAGATAATTTCTTATGAAGGATTGCAAGCTTCAATCTCTTACTTCTTTGAAGCTATCAAAAGTTAGTAGAAAAGCCAATAGAAGGGCTCACTTGTAGCCAAGAGGGCTACAAGATGAGAAATGGGAAAGATCCTCCCTTGTAGTCATTTTCCTTCATTCAATTAAAAATAAAAAAAAATAAAAAAAAAGAGGGCCTCCTCTCAGGGTTTTATACCTTGCTCTAGTTTAACTCCTGCTTGTAATTTGTCTTCCCCTCCCCTTTTCCTGTATTGATCATAAAACAAAAATGCGTCATCATATTTGGCACGGTTAAATTTGCTAGACTTAATAGCAAATTCCAATACAATGATTGCATCCATTACATTGTAGTCACTTCTTTAAGGTTTAAAAAGTAGTTTAAAACTCCTTATGGTAAGCCAAAATAATAAATCACTTCATATTTTAAACTTCTGCTAGAGGTTCTGATGAAAGCGGTTAAAATATCACATCTATATATATATATATATATATATGAAACCATTCTCAGGAGTGTTTTAAAATTGCGACATATATCGTGAATTCATTTTTATGATGAAATGGGTTTAATTATAAAAAATTGTAATCCCGCGCATAGCACGAGTTATAAGCTAATTAACACTAATAATAATACGACGTGTGTTCTCCCGATGATACAAAATAGAAAATATGAAAATTAAAAAAAAAAAAAAATAGAAAATAAATTACAGGGGTGGACCCCTTGAATTTCTCCTTCTTTTTTTTGTTTTGTTTTAGTATAAAAAAATGTGACTTTATTATTAGTGATGTACAGAGTGATGTGTAATTTTTGCTTACTTTAGAAGTTTTAAATCACTCTGTATATTGTAGGCCCGATTGCAAATGGATGCAACCACAAACACTGATATTTAATTTTTTTTTTTTTAGAAAAAAAATTGAAAGTTGAAAGGTGAAACTATTTGTTCTATTTGGTTTGAGATTTGATGTGACAGTTGGACATAGTACAAGCTTTTGGGTTTAACTTAGGGTTGAAGTAAGCCAAGCCAAGCCGAATTTTGAGATCCTGGGATTGGTTCGTTTTATGAGGATGCACATTCAAATAGAGTTAACAAATGTGTCCAAGATCGGCTAATGAGAGGCTTTGCCTACCTTGAGCTCATTAAAAATGCTATTTGAGTTTACCCAAGTACTCGATTGACTTACTTGATGCCTCGACTCGAGTTGAAATTAAGTTATTAAATTTATGAATTTGTGATTTGAGTCAGGTTCAAACCCTAAGTTCAGTTAGAAAGCTCATTCAAATCTTTATCGGGCAGCTTGGCTCGATTAGTGCCCAGATTCTTCTCAATTTCGACCAATAAATTGAGCCCCTGATCTGTTTTGTTGTGTTTTGAGGAAAGACGCGTTTTTATCAAGCAACTCATAGGAAATTAATTCTTAAACAGAATAACTTTTATAAAAGAACACTAACTTGTATCTTTTTCTAAAATTTTTTCTTTTTATTATTTCTCTCTTTACATTTTTTCTTTTTCAAAAGTTTTAAAAAATATCTTTAAAAAAAATACAATTCTTATAAAATAATATTTAAATTAGTTTTGATATGTAAAAAATTTGGCTAATTCATTGCGAGTACTTTTAAGTTTTTGGCGCAAACTAATTTTGTGCCCTCCAATAAAAGACTCACACGTCGGCCTAAAACAATTTTTTTTTTTTTAAAAAAAAAAATCAAATGTTAGCAAAATCTACGTTCTATAATCTCTCACCTCAGTTCCGTCAACGTGAGAGAAGAAAAACCACGACCACCGGGCAGACACCACCCAGGACCACTGCCGCCCAGGCCGAACACCGCCGCAGGTTCCGCCGCTGCTCCTCCACCGGTAAGTTCAACCCCTCTCTCTCTCTCTCTCTCTCTCTCACCAGTAGCTCTGAGAAAATCAACTGCCACTTCGGAATAACCCCAAAGCCACCGCCGCCATCGTGTTCGCACAGGAAGATTGAGAAATCCCTAGAGAGAGAGGATGAAGCAATACCTGATGAGCGAGCGGTGCATGGCTTTGAACGGCCTGGCATCACCACTGCCATGGAATATTTGTGATGTGTTCCAAGCTATTGCTTGGATGAGTAGATAATATGGGCCTGATGGTGTAGGGAGGAGTGGAGGAGAACTGTGTTACAATTTGAAGGGTTGAAGATGAAGAGATCTGGGATTTAGGGTTTGTTTAGAGAAGAATGCAAATAGGGAAAGGGGATTTTCTCAAAGCAGCTCTCCGTGTGGGCGGCGTTGTTCGGCCTGAGTGGCGGCAGCCCTGGGGCAGCATCTAGCCTGAGCGGGGGTTGTTCTGGTGGCGGCTGGTCTGGGCGCTGGTTTCCCTCACGTTGCCTGAAGAGAATTTGGTAGTGATCCAGTGTTTTGCTAACATTTGATTTTTTTGTTTAGGCTGATGTGTCAATCTCTCATTGGAGGGGACAAAAGACTTGGCAAGACTAGAAGTTATTCTCATTCCCAAAACCGCTAAATCCAACGGCTCTCTCGGTTGAAAACCCTATTTCCAGGGCACCAGACGTCAAGCTTAATTGGAAGCCTAAAGGTTAAGTAGATCCACTTCACTCACTGAAATCTTCAATTTCTGAAACATTCACAGCGAAGCCCTTGGGGTGTTAGACAATGTAAGTTCGCTTTGTTGTCATTCGCTTCGTTTGGTTGACGATTTTCGTTCATTCGCAATTTTAACTCTCTCTCTCTCAACTTTTGCTGTGTATTTTTCCTATATGTTCTTCTAATTGTTGTGGTTTGTATGTATTTAGGGGAGCTGTTAAGTTGGAACTTCGTTGTCACCAAAGAATTGATGGAATCGCCGTGGATCCTGATCCGGATTGGAAGTTTGATACTCTATTATCAGAGCTTAATTCATTGGAAACGAAGCTCAACACCTCTACAAAGGTTCCTGCGCCTTTTATCAAAGCAAGACCACGGTAGCGCATTTTCATATATGCTATATATTCAATGCACTTAAATAGGTAGTTTGAATTTTTTGATTACAACATATATTTTGATTGTTTTTGCTAATCTGAGATTTTTTCATCTTCCAACTCTGTTTAGAGATTTCTCAAATGAAAAAAGTGCTAACACAAGTCGTAGGCCTTTTGTAATGCACGTGTCCGATGATGAGATGGAGGACACTGAAAGCGAGGTTGAGGAGGATCGAAGTTTAGTGGCTGCAAAACGGTTCAATTGCGATAAACTTTATTTGAGGTGCCAAATTGTCTTCCATTTCCCACGGGCAACTATATTTGACAATGTAAAATGTTCTTTACAGGACACTTGTCTGGGAATCTTGTTTAATTACTCATGCCTAAGCATTCCAATGTAGGACATTGATGTTTTGCAGCAAATATTCAATGATAGTGTTTGTATTCATTTTTACTTTCAGCAACAGTGATGATTCTGATGATGAGTCGGATCTTGAATTCCAATCCTACTTGATGGGCGAAGTGGGATCAGTAGAAGGTGTTTTGTGTGAGCTAACCGATGAACATGAACTTGATGTTAAGGTATGTTGCTAC
This sequence comes from Corylus avellana, assembly GCF_901000735.1. Classification (NCBI taxonomy): domain Eukaryota; kingdom Viridiplantae; phylum Streptophyta; class Magnoliopsida; order Fagales; family Betulaceae; genus Corylus; species Corylus avellana. The sequence goes on along the minus strand of NC_081544.1, from coordinate 34,588,834 downwards.
TTAGATTCTGATGTTGTTTGTTATGTTTTCAACTTGATAGAGCTTTAACACATTTACACAATCTTTAATAGATATGCGACTTGAAATTTAGGATCCTTTCATCTCCACATCAATAGAGTTATTTTTAGAATCTACTACTACTGCTGCTGTTTCTAGTAGTTACTATTACCAAATATTTACGGAGGTATCTGGGTTTTTCCTTTAATTATTATTTTTTTCATATATAATTTTCTGTTAAATCTCGATGTAGAATGATTTATGTGTTTATCTTTTGTTCTTTACTTTTCTTTTTGAATTTTGAGTTATAGTTTTGATTTTGTCTGGTTGTCTCATTAATCATTTTTTCTCGGTGCATAAAAATACTGTTTGGATTGACTAACAGGAGGAAATTAGAAACAGAATTTCTGCATTAGAGTCAGATTTGATGGGTCAAAGTGAAAAGTCCAGTTCTGCACTCACTCGAGTTGAGAGATATAGAGAAGCAAGATGGGAAATGGATAGGAAACTTGATACTCACTACCAACGCAAGATGTAAGACCATTTGCTATTTCTTTATATGGCATTCATTATTCTAAAGACATGGTTGTTATTTTGGAATATCCTAGTTTCTATGGTCGTTTCTTTCTGCTACCTTTGCCTGCTATGTCTAAATTCCTACACTTTGTAATAGACCTATAAAGTAGCATGACCTTTCTAGTTGCTGATGTTTCATCCCTCTATGTGAATTTTCTTTTCTCATAGACTTGATATTGTTTGTCTCTGTAGAATATGGTAAAGAATAACATATGAGGGCAGGAGGGAGAGTTGTAAACTTGTAATTAATAGGAATTAAAAATGAATAGGTGACCGAATATGCTTTTTATGAGGAGTTTGGTTTGTGTATTTTGGTATATAAATTGAACAAAGTCATTTGTCTTACCATCATCATAATATGACATTTAAGGATGCAAACTTTGTTTTGGCATCCATTGCTGCCTCATGCTGGAGCATGATTGAATTTGTTTTAATGTTCATTGTTCACTAATCTTGAAATCTAAATTGCATTGTGAATTTATTTCATCATTCTCTAGGTAGTGTAATGGATGCTCTTTTCCCCTTTCATATTCACAGAAACAGTTTTTGACATTTCCTTACAACCATTGTAGTGCAGAAGCACTTGATAATCACTTGACTGCTGTCCAGCGGGACCATGAATTGAGATCGCAGATAGAAGAAAGAAAAATAAGAAGTGATGCAGCTTATGAAGAGGCCAAAAGAAAGGAAAAGGCTCTTCAAGAAGAAAAAGTACGCCAAGAAAAAGCTAAAGTGGAATCTGAGGTATGTTGACTCGACTTTTTAGTTATTTGCTGTTTTCCTAGTAAAATTTTTGTTAATAGTTTTGCAAGCTTCCTTTGTTCATGATATTCTGATATATATCTTTTGATATGCTCCGTAGAGTTATCTTTTCAGTTCTTGGATTATGACCAAACTGGAACTCCATTGGCTTTTGAAACGCCGCTTTTGTTCTATGGGGCTTTCATCTTTTAATTTTATGCCAACACTTTCCCACTGAACTTTACAAGACAGTTATCATCAAATTTTTTAACCAACTCAATATGCTTACTCTGCCTTTCAAGTTTTTTTTTTTTTTTTTTCATTGCTACATTATACTCCTCTCACTTGTGTTTGTGTTATGTCTTTGTTTGAAATAAATATCCATTTCTTCATCAGATGCATTCTGTTTTCCACCACCTCTAAGTTTCTAACTGGTTTCTGCTCACTTAACCACCCCCCCCCCCCCCCCCCAATCTGGTGAATCCGATATATTGTCAAAGTACTTCAAATACATTAGCTACTAGAGTTTCAGGGAAGATACAATTGAATTTGATCAATAATTAAAAAATGTTTTGAATTCAGGCAAGACTTAGAGCCGAGGAAGCAAAAAGCGCTGCTTTGGAAGCTGAGAGAAGAGAAGCAAAAGAAGCTGCAGAAAGGGAAGCTACTGAAACCTCAACTAGAGCTGCTTCTGGGGTGGCACAAGAAGAAGCTGCCAGATCCCAAATTGATGCCAATTCTCGAACTTCAAATGAATCCAAAGGATTTGCATCTGATGCAGCAAAAAAATCTCAATCAGCTAGTACTATTTTTTTTTTCCTTTTTGTACTTGATGGATTTATTATAACATGCTTTTCCATTGTGTTTAGTGACTGGGTTCATTTAAGATTTTTTCCCTCATCTGAGATATTAATTGCAATGTGACAGTAGGTAATGTACTCAGGGCAGCAGAAAGTGCTCTAAACTTAGAGCAGGGCAGACTACAGAAATTTAAAGAGATAGACGAAAGAAACCAGGCTTTAAGGTTGACTTACAATAAGGTATTGCTAGGCTCTACAGATATTAAGTTTTGAGATATTGGAATATATGTTTTCCTTGAGTTTATTGACGCCTGGATAGTGTTGTTTGTAGATTAGATTTCTAATTGTTAGTTAGTTATTTTATTGAATTCAAAGTATACGATATATAGGATCTTCTACAATTTTTCCTTTGGGGTATGCTGACCTGCTTCCTTTATATAGTGAATGACATGTTCTCATCTTTTTTTAGGATTTCAGCAGCTTTGAAAGACATATTGCTAGGTTGATCAGACAAATAAGTGGGACAAAAGAGATTGTCAGGTGAGGTGGATTTGAGTTTCATTGAATCCAGCCAAAGTTTTCGTAATCAATAGACTTTGGTTTTCTTATATTATCTACATTACTGTACCTAATTTTCATTTTTATTTTTGGCCTTCAATTCTTAAGTTACACACCCAATGGTTCTTGAATCCACTATTTCACCCTCTACCCCATTTTTATTGAGGGAGTTTGTATTTTTTGAGCTAGAGCTCATTGACTAGTACACCCTAAATTATATTATTACGATAAGTATGCAAATGACATCAATTTTTTCCCTTCATACTAGCCAGTCACAACTTTTCTTTGGACTTGCCCTGACAGCGATACGAAAGACTTAGTTTTTTGCTTGCCTTCAAGTGGATTTTTACCCTTGACTTTGGTGGACCAGATTGGCTGGTTGGAACAGTAAATTAAGTGCCAACCCCTTGGCCTTTTTGGTTTTTTTGACTGCATCATTCAAGACACTGAACTAATAAAGTGATTGTAACTGATCAGACTGGTTGATTTATCATCTGTTATTCATTTATGAAGAATGTACTTGCTGCTTCAGCCTCTTAAGATAGATGAGGGATTTCCTATTTTTGAGATGATTTGATCTAGTGGCATGATTTAGGTTGGAGCCTGTATGAACTTACTACTGAGGCACTTTATGGCTTTTGGCATGATAGCCGATAGCCTTCTAAGGCTCTGTGAT